>NC_057805.1:92632879-92911052 GCF_018294505.1 Triticum aestivum
GGCCACGTGGCGGCGGCGCAGGCGGGCGGACGTGTCCGTCGGCAGACGATTTCGTCCGGCGGCGCGCGGTGGAGAAACTAGGGTTTCGTCTGCGATTCCGTTTTTTGGGATGCCCACATATAAATAGGTAGAGGGAGCTAGGAGGCTCCAAATGAGGTGCGGTTTTCGCCCACACGATCGTGATCGAACGACCTAGAGCATGGAAGAGAGTTTGGTGGGTTTTGGGTTGGTTTTAGAGGGGGTTTTTGCTGGACACTCAAGTGGACATTGCGGATGCCCGGTTAACCGTTGGAGTACCAAACGACCTCCAAATGGAACGAAACTTGACCGGTGGTCTCCGGGTGGTATAATAAGGCCACTTGACAAGCCTCGGTCCATTCCCAAAAAGTTTGACACACGCACACGAAAGAAAACAAGAGGGGTGCACCGGAGGAGATAGGAGCGCCGGATTGGAAAACAGACAACGGGGAAAATACTCGGATGCATGAGACGAACACGTATGCAAATGCAATGCACATGATGACATGATATGAAAATGCATGACATGACAAAATACAAAACGAAAGACAAAACCCGACAACGGAGGGAAAATCATAACACATAGCCGGAAATGGCAAGAGTCGGAGTTACAAATATGGCAAGTTACATGCGGGGTGTTACAGGGAGGCAATACTATAAGACCCTATCTTTCTCTGTGTCCGATTAAAACTCCATAACCATAAATATTGTTTGAGTGTTAGCAATTGTGAAAGACTAAATGGTAGTTGAGTATGTGGACTTGCTGAAAAGCTCTTATAATGACTCTTTCCGATGTTATGATAAATTGCAATTGCTTCAATGACCGAGATCATAGTTTGTTAGTTCTCAATGAAGTTTCTGATTCATACTTTACATTGTGAATAGATTATTACTTGAGCATAAGAAATCATATGACAATATATATTTATGTTTCTGTTATAAGAATGATCATAATGCCCTCATGTCCGTATTTTATTTTATCGACACCTCTACCTCTAAACATGTGGACATATTTATCGTTATCGGCTTCCGCTTGAGGACAAGCGAGGTCTAAGCTTGGGGGAGTTGATACGTCCATTTTGCATCATGCTTTTATATTGATATTTATTGCATTATGAGCTGTTATTACACGTTATGTCATAATACTTATGCCTATTCTCTCTTATTTTACAAGGTTTACATGAAGAGGGAGAATGCTGGCAGCTGGAATTCTGGGCTGGAAAAGGAGCAAATATTAGAGACCTATTCTGCGCAACTCCAAAAGTCCTGAAACTCCACGGAAGTTATCTTTGGAATTAATAAAAAATATTGAGCGAAGAAAGTACCAGAGGGGGCCCACACCCTGGCCACGAGGGTGGGGGGCGCGCCCTACCACCCTGGGCGCCCCCCTGCCTCGTGGGCCCCCTAGCAGGCCTCCAGTGCCCATCTTCTGCTATATGAAGTCTTTTACCGTGGAAAAATCATAAGCAAGCTCTCGGGAAGAAACTCTGCCGCCATGAGGCGGAACCTTGGCGGAACCAATCTAGGGCTCCGGCAGAGCTGTTCTGCCGGGGAAACTTCCCTCCGGGGGGGGGGGAATCATCGCCATCGTCATCACCAACGATCCTCTCATTGGGAGGGGGTCAATCTCCATCAACATCTTCACCAGCACCATCTCATCTAAAACCCTAGTTCATCCCTTGTATCCAATCTTTGTCCCAAAGCCTCAGATTGGTACATGTGGGTTGCTAGTAGTGTTGATTACTCCTTGTACTTGATGCTAGTTGGTTTATTTGGTGGAAGATCATATGTTCAGATCCTTTATGCATATTAATACCCCTCTGATTATGAACATGAATATGCTTTGTGAGTAGTTATGTTTGTTCCTGAGGACATGGGAGAAGTCTTGCTATAAGTAGTCATGTGAATTTGGTATTCGTTCGATATTTTGATGAGATGTATGTTGTCTTTCCTCTAGTGGTGTTATGTGAACGTCGACTACATGACACTTCACCATTGTTTGGGCCTAGAGGAAGGAATTGGGAAGTAATAAGTAGATGATGGGTTGCTAGAGTGATAGAAGCTTAAACCCTAGTTTATGCGTTGCTTCGTAAGGGGCTGATTTGGATCCATATGTTTCATGCTATGGTTAGGTTTACCTTAATACTTCTTTTGTAGTTGCGGATGCTTGCAATAGGGGTTAATCATAAGTGGGATGCTTGTCCAAGTAAGGACATCACCCAAGCACTGGTCCACCCACATACCAAATTATTAAAGTAACGAACGCGAATCATATGAGCGTGATGAAAACTAGCTTAACAATAATTCGCATGTGTCCTCGGGAGCGCTTTTCTCTATAGAAGAGTTTGTCCAGGCTTGTCCTTTGCTACAAAAAGGATTGGGCCATCTTGCTGCACCTTATTTACTTTCATTACTTGTTACCCGTTACATATTACCTTATCACAAAACTATCTGCTACCGATAATTTCAGTGCTTGCAGAGAATACCTTACTAAAAACTGCTTATCATTTCCTTCTGCTCCTCGTTGGGTTCGACACTCTTACTTATCGAAAGGACTACGATAGATCACCTACACTTGTGGGTCATCAACGTGTGGATGAACGGCCAACGAACCTGCCGCAGCTCATGAGTAAAGGCAGGGCAACCAACCTCGAAAGGTAGGCACCCGTCAATACCGAGCGCGGGCCCGTCGGCGTCGGGACCGTCGCACCCATCGGTCCGGCAGGGGTCGTCGCAGAGTTGCTCGACAACAATGTGCATGTCTCCTCTCCGCCTATCCTCCGAGGCTCGTCGTTGGCCTGGACGCGCTCGAGGGTCAGAAGAGGCCATCGAGACGTCGTCGGGATCTTGATTCTGTTGTGCTCGCGCTGGCTGCTGTGGCGGGGACTGCACCGTGGGGATGGCCCCTTCTGTACGGTCAGCAGCATGAGCCGTTGCAGTCACTTGGGGAGGCCGGGGCGGGCCAGCTCGCTGTGAGCCCCCAGCTTTGGCGAAACCGAGCAGACTTTGGATGGTGGCACGCCATTCGTCCATCTGCTCGGCCGCTGGCGGAAACCTCAGCAGCAGTTGAGCTCGCGCCATGGCCTCCGACGCTGTACTTGGCATGGGTGATGAGGAAGTCGATTGCACCGTCGCTCGGCTCCTGATGGTGCCAGCGGCGGCAGCACTGCGCCCCCGCTGCTGTGGGGCGACCACCTGGATGTAGTGTGGCGAAGGCGCACGAAGGCCAGCAGCCCGTCGGGCGTAGCGGCTTGGTCGACCCGTCCCGGGGGAGGCGCACGCGCTACGGCCGCACCCGTGGTGGGACCGGCCAGAGGAAGGCGATTTGCCCCGGTCCGCGTGCCATTGCTGCGGCTGTGCCCGTCGGTGGGAGAGAGGGGCATAGATGGAGTAACCCCTTCACCCGCACCTTTGGGAGCATGGTCGTCGAGGTGTTGCCGATGCTGCTCTCCTCCGATGTCTCCTGCTCCTGCATCGGCCGCGGGGGAAGTGGTGACGGCGCCGCCTACTCCGACTACCTCCCCAACAGCGTTCGCGTGCTCGCGTGCCTCCGCACCCCCCGCAGCGTTAGAAGCCTCGGGCGGCGGAGCCTTCGAGGTGGATGTATGAGCCGAAGAACCGGGTTTCTTCTTGGGCGCCATGGTCGATGGCGCCGTCGAAGATGAAGATGGTGATGAAGGTGACGCGCTGCTCACGTCTTCAGGTTCGTGCAAGCGAGCCCCCTACCTGGCGCGCCAAAGATGTCACGGGAAGCCACGGCCACCTATGGGACCAGGAGGCCCCTTGCTAGTTCGGCAGGGGGACGTTGCGTTGCACAAAGAGCAGACCAACGTGTAGCAGCACGACAGAGATCATGCAGGCATTTTTACCCAGGTTCAGGCCACTGTGAGGCATAAAACCCTACTCCTGCTTTGGTGGATTGATGGTGGAAAGGTGGTGTTGAGCGTAGTACACTTGCCCGTCAGGGGTTGCCTCAGGATGGCAGCGACTACGCGCGTATGGGTGTGTGAGTTATCCAACCTTCTAACCCTTTCTACGGTTGCCATGGGCCTCCTTTTATGGATCAAGGGGTTACCACAATGGCAAAGTAGTCATTATGCACTGATAAGATAGCAAACAATGCTATCATACCTAACTCTACGGGCTGACAGGGCGCATTAAATGCACCACTCAACGTCACATTGTTGGTTGCCCGGCAAGACTTGCCGGGCTATCTTGCCAGCTCCACGCCCGCTCTCTTGACACATCGCAGGACAGGTGTCATCTGTGGGTTTTTCCTGTAGGGAGAGGCTGCCATGTGGCGAATGGCTGCCACTTGGTCACTCTGCGGCTTGACACTGCACTGATTGACGACGTGGGTCGTGGCGGAGTGGTTGGTGAGGTGGTTTAGCCTCCGTGTGTCCCGGAAGGCCCTGCCGGGACGTCTTGGACGTCTTCTTCCGGGGGTGGCCTCGCCCCTTGCCGAGCTCACCTGCCCGGCAAAGGAGGCCCTTCTCCTGATGGCATCCTGCTTCTCTGGCTCGATCTTGGTCCCTTTGATCTCCATGTTGATCCTTTGGAGATCTTGGTTCCTTGTATCCTGACTAGGATTGGTGCTTCAATCTTTTTCTCGCACCTGTGCACAGTCTGGGCAACAGACCCAGGGTTTGTTGCACCGACATGCCACATCGTGGAGGTGAAGCACCCCCTCATGCATCTGGATGACCTAAGGTGCTGCACCACCTCCCAGAAATATGGGTTGATGACGTTCTTGAAGAACTTATCCTTGGAGTAGCTTTAAGAGGCCATGTTAGATGGGATCTGGTAGAAAACAACAAGGAAAATAAAACATAAGATTTCTCCATGATACGGTGGTCAATAGGTTCGGGGGGTATATAAAGATTTTTTTTATCTCAGGAAATAAGCAAACGGAAGAAAAACGGAGTACGGAAGGTACCCGAGGTGGGCACAACCCACCCGGGCGCGCCTAGCAAGCCAGGCGCGCCCTGGTGTCTTGTGCCCACCAGGGCACGCTTCCTGGAAGTTTCTTATTTTCCTAATTTTCTAAATATCCCAAAACTGATAAAAAATATTTTTATGAATTTTTCGGAGTCCGTTTACTTACCGTATCACGTACCTCCTTATTTTCACGATTCTGGAGTGTTCCGAAAGGACTCTTTTATATGTTCTTCCGGTGTCAAAGTTTGGATAATATTGCTTTCAACATTAATGTGCGTACCCGAGATATAATGTTTTATTCGTTGCCCATTAACAACCTTCGGGTTAGTACCTTCGACATTATTTATTTTGATAGCTCCAGACTGATAAACCTCCTCGATAACATAGGGTCCTTCCCATTTGGAGAGGAGTTTTCTTGCAAAGAATCTGAAATGAGAGTTGTACAAAAGGACACATTCTCCAACTTTAAACTCACGCTTTTGAATTCTTTTATCATGCCATCTTTTAACTTTTTCTTTAATTAACTTAGCATTTTCATAAGCTTGGGTTCTCCATTCATCTAAAGAGCTAATATCAAATAACCTCTTTTCACTCGCAAGTTTGAAATCATAGTTGAGTTCTTTGATTGCCCAATATGCTTTATGTTCTAACTCAAGAGGCAAATGACAAGCTTTTCCATAAACCATTTTATAAGGAGACATACCCATAGGATTTTTATATGTTGTTCTATAAGCCCAAAGTGCATCATCTAATTTCTTAGACCAATTCTTCTGGGACCTATTAACAGTCTTTTGCAAGATTAATTTTATTTCTCTATTGCTAAGTTCAACTTGACCACTAGACCGAGGATGATAAGGTGATGCAATTCTATGGTTAACATCATACTTGGCAAGTATTTTACGGAAAGCACCATGAATAAAGTGTGAACCACCATCAGTCATTAAATATCTAGGGACTCCAAACCTTGAGAAAATAACTTCCTTAAGCATTTTAATAGAGGTGTTGTGATCAGCACTACTAGTTGGAATAGCTTCTACCCACTTAGTAACATAATCAACATCAACCAAAATATTTGTATACCCATTAGAGGAAGGAAAAGGTCCCATGTAAGCAAATCCCCAAACATCAAATGGTTCGACAACAAGTGAATAATTCATAGGCATTTCTTGACACTTACCGATATTACCTATTCTTTGGCATTCATCACAAGATAAGACGAACTTACGGGCATCCTTGAAGAGAGTATGCCAATAAAATCCAGACAACAATACCTTGTGAGCAGTTCTTTCTCCAGCATGATGCCCTCCATAAGCTTCGGAGTGACATTTCCATAGGATTTGTCCCTGTTCATGCTCAGGTACACAACGTCTAATAATACCATCTACTCCTTCTTTATAAAGATGTGGGTCATCCCAAAAGTAATGTCTTAAATCATAGAAGATTTTCTTCTTTTGTTGGTATGTAAAGCTAGGTGGTAAATATTTAGCAACAATGTAATTAGCATAGTCAGCATACCAAGGAGTATTATGAGCAACATTTATTGCAGCTAACTGCTCATCAGGAAAACTATCAGCAATAGGTAGTGGGTCATCAAGCACATTTCCAAGCCTAGACAAGTTATCAGCTACGGGGTTCTCAGCTCTTTTTCTATCGGTGATATGTAAATCAAATTCTTGTAGCAAGAGAACCCATCGAATAAGTCAAGGTTTAGCATCTTTCTTTTCCATAAGATATTTTATAGCAGCATGATCGGTGTGAACTATTACCTTTGAATCAACAATGTAAGATCTAAATTTATCACAAGCAAACACCACTGCTAGGAATTCTTTTTCAGTAGTAGCATAATTTCGTTGAACATTGTCTAGAGTTTTACTAGCATAATGAATAACATTCAGTTTCTTATCAACTCTTTGTCCTAGAATAGCACCAACAACATAATCACTAGCATCACACATAATTTCAAAAGGCAAGTTCCAATCAGGTGGTTGAACAATAGGTGCAGAAATTAAGGCTTTCTTGAGTGTTTCGAAGGCTTCTAAACAATCATCATAAAAAACAAAAGGAACATCCTTTTGCAAAAGGTTTGTAAGAGGCCTAGAAATTTTAGAGAAGTCTTTGATAAGTCTCCTATAGAGACCAGCATGACCTAGGAAACTACGAATACCTTTGATATCTTTAGGACATGGCATTTTCTCAATTGCATCAACCTTGGCTTTGTCCACTTCAATATCTATTTCAGAAATTTTATGGCCCAAGGCAATACCTTCATTAACCATAAAGTGGCACTTCTCCCAATTCAAGACAAGATTTGTTGTTCACATCTCTGCAAAACTCGATCAAGATTGCTTAAACAATCATCAAAAGACTTCCCATAAATAGAGAAGTCATCCATGAAAATCTCAACAATCTTTTCACAAAAGTCAGAGAATATAGCAATCATACATCTTTAAAAGGTAGCAAGTGCATTGCATAAACCAAAAGGCATGCGTCTATAAGCATAAGTTCCAAAGGGACAAGTGAAAGTGGTATTTTCTTGATCAGGTTGAGAAACAGGTATTTGTGAAAAACCAGAATATCCATCAAGGAAGCAAAAATGTGTGTGCTTAGATAATCTTTCTAGCATTTGATCAATAAAAGGCAGAGGGTAATGATCTTTTCTAGTTGCTTTATTTAATTTTCTAAAATCAATTACCATTCTATAGCCCGTAACAATTCTTTGAGGAATAAGTTCATTCTTATCATTAGGAACAACAGTAATACCTCCCTTCTTAGGGACATAATGAACAGGACTTACCCATCTACTGTCAGCTATAGGATAAATTATACCTGCCTCCAGACGTTTTAATATTTCCGTTCTTACCACTTCTTTCATTTTCGGATTTAACCGGCGTTGGTGATCAACCACGGGTTTAGCATCAGGTTCCATATTAATCTTGTGCTGACATAGAGTGAGACTAATGCTCTTTAAATCATCAAGAGTATATCCAATAGCAGCTCGGTGCTTCCTTAGAACTTTTAGTAACCTTTCTTCTTCATGTTCTGAAAGGTTAGCACTAATAATAACATGATATATCTTCTTTTCATCAAGATAAGCATATTTCAAAGTGTCTGGCAATTGTTTTAATTCAAACACAGGATCACCTTTAGGTGGAGGAGGACCTACCAGAGTTTCAATAGGAAAATTGTGTTTAAGCAGAGGACATTGTTCAAAGAAAATCTTATCTATTTCATTTCTTTCATGCATATGTAAATCATTTTCATGGTCTAGCAGATATTGTTCTAGTGGATCAATAGGAGGCACAACAATAGAAGCAAGACCAATTATTTCATCCTTACTAGGCAATTCTTTTTCATGAAGCTTTCTACTAAACTTGGAAAAATTAAACTCATGAGACTCATCACCAAAACTAACACTGACAGTTTGTTTCTCACAATATATCTTAGCATTAATGGTGTTCAAGAAAGGTCTACCAAAGATAATGGGACAAAAGTCATCTTGTGGGGAACCAAGAACAAGAAAATCAGTAGGGTATTTTATTTTCCCACACAAGACTTCAACATCTCTAACAATCCCAATTAGTGATATAGTGTCTCTATTAGCAAGTTTAATAGTAACATCTATGTCTTCTATCTCTGCGGGTGCTATGTCATTCATAATTTCTTGATATAAGGAATAAGGACTAGCACTCACGCTAGCACCTATGTCACATAAACCATGATAACAGTGATCTCCTATTTCAACTGAGACAACTTGCATGCCAACAACAGGTCTACATTTATCCTTTTTATCAGGTTTGGCAATTCTAGCAGCTTCTTCACAGAAGTAAATAACATGCCCATCTACATTTTCTTCCAAGAGATCCTTAACCATAGCAACACTAGGTTCTACTTTAATTTGTTCATCCAGTTTGGGTGTTCTAATATAACTTTTGTTGACCACAGTTGAAACTTTAGCATGTTCCTTTATCCTAAAAGGGAAAGGTGGTTTCTCAATAAAAGCAGTAGGAACAACTGGATCAACATTATAAATTATAGTTTCTTCTTTAGCTAGTACCGGTTCTTTAATTACTTCTTTAATAGGTGGGTATATTTAAACCACTTCTCTTTAGGGAGATCAACATGAGTAGCAAATGATTCACAAAAGGAGGCTACTATCTCAGAATCAAGTCCATATTTAGTGCTAAACTTTTGAAAAGCATCGGCATTCCTAAAAGATTTAACACAATCATACTTAAGCTTAATACCTGACTCTTTACCTTCGTCGAGTTCCCAATCTTCAGAGTTGCGTTTAATTCTTTCAAAAAGATCCCACCGGAATTCAATAGTCTTATTCATAAAAGAACCAACACAAGAAGTATCAAGCATGGATCGATCATTATGAGAAAGCCGAGCATAAAAATTCTGGATAATAATTTCTCTTGAGAGCTCATGATTGGGGCATGAATATAACATTGACTTAAGCCTCCCACAAGCTAGAGCGATACTTTCTCCTTCACGAGGCCAAAAATTATATATGTAATTCCGATCACGATGAACTAGATGCATGGGATAATTTTTTTGGTGGAACTCCAATTTCAACCTATTCCAATTCCAAGGTCCAATATCATCGCATAGCCTATACCATGCCAATGCTTTTCCCTTCAAAGATAAAGGGGAAACCTTCGTCTTAACATCATCTCCGGGTAAACCTACGAGCTTAAACAATCCACAAATTTGTTCCACATATATCAAGTGCATATGATGATGTTCGGTTCCGTCTCCTGCCTAAGGATTAGCTAGCAGTTGTTCTATCATACCCGAAGGAATTTCATATTCAATATTTTCAGTAGGTGCAGTAGGTTGAGGGGTAGCTAATTGTGGTTCCGGTCGAGGCGAAGATACTCCGAACAAACCCCTCAAAGGATTGTTTTCCATAGTAACAAGTGACGGTAAATTTCAGCACACTATATAAATGTTTCCTTACCAAATTCCACTTACCAAAGGCGCTTCACTCCCCGGCAACGGTGCCAGAAAATAGCCTTGATGACCCACAAGTATAGAGAATCAATTTTAGCTCTTTAAGATAAGTAAGAGTGTCGAACCCAACAAGGAGCAGAAGGAAATGACAAGTGGTTTTCAGCAAGGTAATGTCTGCAAGTGCTGAAATTGTAAGTAACAGAGTAGTTTGATAGCAAGATATTTTGTAGCGAGCAAGTAATGATAATAGTAGCAAAAGTGCAGCAAGGTAGCCCAATCCTTTTGAGGCAAAGGACAGGCCAAAACGGTCTCTTATAATAGGCAAAGCGTTCTTGAGGGTACACGGGAATTTCATCTAGTCAATTTCATCATGTTGGTTTGGTTTGTGTTCGCTACTTTGGTAATTTGATATGTGGGTGGACCGGTGCTTAGGTGTTGTTCTTACTTGAACAAACCTCCTACCTATCCATATGTGGGTCGACGTTCACATGACACCATTAAGGGAATCACAACATACATACTATCAAAATATCGAACACACATCAAGTTCACATGATTACTTACAACATGATTTCTCCCGTGACCTCAAGAACAAAAGTAACTACTCACAAATGATAATCATGCTCAAGATTAGAGGGGTATTAAATATCATAATGGATCTGAAGATATAATCTTCCACCAAATAAACCATATAGTAATCAACTACAAGATGTAATCAACACTACTAGTCACCCACAAGCACCAATCTATAGTTCCGGTAACAAGATTGAACACAAGAGATGAACTAGGGTTTGAGATGAGATGGTGTTGTTGAATATGTTGATGGAGATTGCCCTCCCCAAGATGGGAGAGTTGTTGGTGATGATGATGACAATGATTTCCCCCTCCGTGAGGGAAGTTCCCCCGGCAGAATCGCTCCGCCGGAGGGCAAAAGTGCTCCTGCCCAAGTCCGCCTCGAGACGACGGCACTCCGTCCCGAAAGTCATCTTTTTATTTTTTCTAGGTCAAAATGACTTATATACCAGAAGATGGGCACCAGAGGTGGGCCTGGGTGAGCACAACCCACCAGGGCGCGCCTGGGTTCCCTGACGCGCCCAGGTGGGTTGTGCCCACCTGGTGGGCCCCCTCTGGTACTTATTTGCTCCAATATTATTAATATATTCCATAAAAATTCTCTGTGAAGTTTCATCTTGTTTGGAGTTGTGCAGAATAGGTAGCCTGACGTGGCTTTTCCAGGTCCAGATTTCCAGCTGCCGGAATTCTCCCTCTTTGTGTGTACCTTGCAAATTATGAGAGAAAAGACATTAGAATTACTCCAAAAAGCATTATCTATTATATATAAAAGGTAATTAAAGGGTTAACCAGAATTAAGAGAAATTAAGAGAAATTCCCACAAAAATTAGAAATATCTAGCCATTAATTTAGTGAACTAATAAATCATGTCCGATGGATCTTAAAAATAACCTTTCAACCTTTCACCGTTGAAGTTAAAAGAAATTACCCACTGTGCCACCACCAAATACTCTTTCATGTAAATACGGATCTCCCGTAGCCAAAAAAAACATGCCAATCAACTAAAATAATACCAATCGCCTGATGGTGCCCATCATGACGCCGGTAATCGCCTCATACCTAAGCGGCCAAGGACGAGACTTGCCTGCTCCCTTCCCATGCTCCCATCCGTGCTCCCGCATACGTGGCTTGATTTGATTGGAAGAAAATAAGGCCCGGCCCCACCCTCTGAAAATCAGGGGGGAGATGATTAGATTAGAAAAGAAAAAGGAAAAAGAACAGCCGTAGGATGAAGTGGGAGCACGGATGGGAGCATGGAGAAGGAGCAGGCAAGCCGGATCCAGCGGCCAAGCGATGCCATTAGCAGGTATGACGTATGATTGGCCGCCGGTTGCCTCCATAGTCGATGCTTGCTCTCCGTCCAATCGCTACACGGCGGCCAGCCCGTAGATTACGTTCAATCACTGACGGGATCTAATTCTCATGCATGCTAGGTACGTGCAAAGCTAACTCTCTTAAGCAAAGATCTGATTGATCCACTCTTGAAACTCATGTTATTAGGAGAATCTAGCTAGCTTCAGTGGAGATTACACCACACGCATGTATACAACAGCCGTGGCTTGATTGATTCTTGCTGCCGGCCGGAAACACTACACAAGCATGTGAACAACTTGGGTGACTGCCAAATGCTTATATCAACAACGGCCGGCCGATAGATTACGTTGATGGAATCTAATCCTTATATGTGCGAGGTATGCAGAAAGCTAGCTTAGGTTGACCAAAGCTCTTATTGATCCCTACGACCAATAGCTTAAAGAATATACTCCCTCCATCCCACAATGTAGTGCCTATAGATTTTTGTGAAAGTCAAACTTTGCCAACTTTGACCAAGTGTATAGAGAAAACTGTCTACATCTACAATACCAAACATGTATATTCTGAAAATATAACTCACGATGTATCCAATGATATACATTTGGTATTCTAGATGTACCTACTTTTCTCTATAAACATGGTCAAAGTTTGTAATGTTTGACTTTTGTAAAAATCTATAGGCACTACATTTTGGAACGGAGGGAGTATTTTTTATGCTCATTGAAAATTAGAACCCGACTATCTTTGGTCTTCAAACAGATGATCAGAATAACATAAACCGTTCATGGTAGCCAACAGTATGTCTCAAAATGTCTTAAAGCTAAAAAAAATCTGTAGACTCAAGGTGTACGTTGGTGGGCTATTGCTAGCTGATTTACACTGCCTATATGTAGTAATACGTTACTGTGATCAGGCTAAGTTATTACCATTGATATAAATACCAGGTATGTATTTTGATCATGTACGTATATGTTTTCCAATTAATATTTTGACATTTGTAAGTTCGGATTTTGCTGGTCACTGGATTAATGTGTACGCAAGGGGAAATTTGAAGGTGCAGCGGTGAGTTGTAATTATGTGTTTCTAAGGATTTACCATTCATCCCGGATGTATGTGTATGTATAAGGAAATTTGAAGGTGCATCCATACACACGCTTCCAAGCGAAAGGAAAATATTTTTTCAATATCAAGTAATTAAAAATTAGAATATAAGTGAATTACGGTGTTAATGCAATAATATATGCCACAGTTTTGCATGAAAAAAATGTAGGCATTTCTTTTTCAGATTTTACCGATCGTAGATCTGGATGTATGTCATGCGGGCAGAAATTCGAAGGTGCACAGGTGAGTTGTAATTAACTAATTATTTATTTTCAGAATTTATTGTTCATCCCAAATGGATGTGTACGTGGTCGGAAATTCGAAGGTGCACACGTGTTCTCGGATGTATGTGTATGTGGGCCGAAATTCGAAGGTGCATCCATGGGCATGCTCCTAGGTGAACAAGAATACATTTTCTCAATGTCAAATAATTTCAGAAATACAATATAAGTCACTAGTCAATTCTTCATAGTACAAGTAACTCTTGATGCAAACATATATGTATTTAAGCGTTTGCAAAAAAAATTGTTTAGCACCAGAAATTATGTTCTGAGAGTACTTATTTTTCCTTGAACCCACAATGTCTTCTCTTTGCATGAAAATCTCTAGGCATGTTAAATACTCGCAAGTGATATTTCTTTTGGAATTGTTGATGTTGTAATTGAAGTGTTTTTTTCTCTCCAGATTAAGCTATTCTCTCTAGGACTAGGTGCACCGAGGAGTCAAAACGCATCTCTACGCTTTGTGCAAGACTGTGTGCAGTATTTCTATGTTTAAATATATATACAGGGCATATTCTCTGGATTCCCTTTATAGATTTCTTGTAGTTATTAATGATAAACCGTCCTAGATAGTATTCTAAACTTCTATGTTATCTAACCAGCTGCAGCTCACATGGTCATATGAAGTAGTAGGATTCTGAACTACTACATATAGTTAAGACGATTCCTATAACTTCATGTCAGCTACGCCTGAGTTGTGCATATGTGGTTATATTGAATAGGTTATCCTAAGTTTTAAAGCAAACCTAATAATTTATTGTGAGCGCAGTTTTGACTTTGTTAACACTTTTCTTGGGAGCTGCCACATTACGTACGATTTTATCAGTACCGATTAATAACTGATAAATCAACTTCGTGAACCATCAGGCATAAGGTAAACTCTATGGAAGTACTTTTAGCCAAGCCTACAATTTAGTGGTGCTTGCTAAACATGACAAGTTATGGTCGACTTACATGATTATGTTATGCTTATAATATATTATGTTTTAACTTGAGAATCAAGTTGCACATAGGTAAAACCTTAAGTTGTACAAAGCAGTATGCGCAACTTTAGGTGTAAAATGTTTATCCGAGCCAATAACATTTTTAGAACACAAAAATTCGTAAACACGCCCACTCTATTTTACTATATTTGTCTTCCACACCAGAGAGATCAACAATGTCAATATTTCCTTTGTGCCTCTATTTAATTGCTAGGAAAATTGATTATTGTTTATAACATGTCATGTAAGTGTACCGCACCTCAAAATTTCGGAGATTTTCAAATTTTATTTTGTCTGTTTGCATGGAGAGCTGAGACAAGACAAATTTGATTATATCAAATGAGAGAATGGAATGCTATGCTCATATAACTGCCCATCTGAATGTATGTCCCTCCAATTTCAGGTAATGTGTTTCTACCCAATTGAATGTCTTTATATTGGTCATTTACTTTTGGAGCTTTCATTCATTTTTTTTTACTATCGATTCTGTATGGTAGTAGTATTCTTTTGCATGAACATGTTTTCTTGCATGTTATACACACTCCAATTGGAGTGTTTGTATATATGTTTGAGAGGGACAGGAAGTAGAGATGCATATTGGGAAGGATCAAGCCCATTAGATTCAAGAGATACTTCATGTGATGATTTTTTTATAAAGATCATGGTGTATATTTCTCATTGCTCGATTCAAAAGATACTTCATGTGATGACAACATTAGTTGGAGAAGCATCTTTGTTCGAAAAAACACATATTCATGTCATCGAATGGGTGGTAATTACTAATAAACATACGTAACTTTGTGTTGTGGCTCTTTTTTCCATTTTTTGTAGTATAGAACTATCAGAAGAGGAGAGGGGGGAAATAAGTAGCGAACCTACAAGGTAGGCATGTGTCGAGAACAAGAACATCTGTATATTCATTTTGTTCAACATTTTATACAGCCATTGAGCTCTTGAAAGAAAATTGTACATAATGCTTCAAGTCATTTAGAATCACGAGACTAGATGTGCCAAGGGCTATGTCAAACATGTACTTATTATTTTAGTAAGCGTGCATGACTAAATCTCTTTACAAGATTCATGCTTTCTTTAGAGTATTTAAAGTTCTCTCACTTATATGGTTAAGTGTTCCAATTTTTAATTCAGACGACAGAATTCCCAAATACTCTTTGCATATATGCATTTCAATTGTCAAAATTTGGAAATGTTCATCGCAGTACAGTGACCAGTTCAATCTAGGATGTTTGTATATACCACTATCTACAGTATCTTGAAATACTTGAATTGTTGTTTAATAGAGCAAGTAGAGAGCTCTAAAGATTCGACATGATATTGAACATGCTATATGGGGTTATTTTCATATGATAAAGTCCCCTCGACTTAATCTAGATCGTGCATAAAAAGGTATTTATATACCCATTTTAAACAAGTATATGGTTCTTATAGTTGTTGGTGGCTTCATGGCTAGGGATGTATCATGTTTTTTACTTAAAGCAAGTTTTGTATTGTGATACTTTCCGCTCAAATTTAGGGAACAAGTTCTGCAACATGCAGAATTACTGTAGTACTGCATAAGCCAAATTTGTACTCTTTAGATACTTCATAGTGAAAAACCTTATGTGAAATGGAGAACTATTGTAGTACCGTTGTTCTGTTCTCATACTACTTAATAAAGAGTGAGAGAATGATGTTCTTTTCAACTTAGGCTATTATTATAATTAGTTCATGTAGAACATAATAATTTCTTGAAGTGGAACCCAGTATCAATATAAGGTCAATGTATATAGCAAAATGTTTCCTAATTAAACTATGTTCTCTTTGCAAACAAGGGAATTAGCGAAAGTACAAACACACTTTATGAAAAGAAGTCAACTATTCGTTGTGCATACTCCTTTTACCTACAAGATACAAGTTCATATATTAATCAATTGTTTATGGTACTTGCCTATCCACATCGATTTTAAAGAATATAAATATGTCGTTGACATAGATTGACTAACATTTGGAGATGGTGCATCCTTTTATTATTATGCACACACAAGTAAGACGATGAATGGAATGCATGAGAATGCTAGATAATACTTGTGGGAAATTTCTTCGAAGTCCCTATTTGTGGAGTGTTCAAATTATCAATTACTTTGTGAACAAATTCTTTTCATGGAAGTAGTTCACAACACTATACATTTTATTGCATTTGCATCAGTATTTTCAAGAATATTAGTTTTGTTTATATATCTAAACATTAGATAAGTTAAGCTTATGGTTGTCGATTTGCCTTCCATATGCTTTCATGCAAACTTAGGAGTTTTATTACATGAACCGATGGTTCTTGGCATAATATTTGTCATGACAAATATTTGGTTAAGCTTACACTCACATATAACTTAAGGATGCAGATGGATTTAATGATCTGATGGTATAATTTTATATTTTTGATGTAATTCTAAAAGGAAAAAAATATATATTTTCTCTGCCATGGACAATAAAACTAATCGTTAAATCTTTAGTAATAGTTTAACTTTCTCTTTGCTACCATATTTGAGCAATTTCCTCAACATTCTTTTGCGAGAGTGAATAGCCCTTTTTGTGACATATCCGAGTTTACAAAATTGTTGTGAAAGACAACACTAATTGAATATTAATATAAATCGATCTACGATGGGCGATATATTGCCTATGTAAAATAACTTCGTAAATTTCTAGCCCGCGCAATTGAGCGGGCCACTTTGCTAGTTATGCATAAAAACATCATAAATAACAGTAGGAAAACATGATGCAAAATGGACGTATCAAGACATGACCGAGACACCTCTCCGGTCAATAACCAATAGTGGAACCTGGATGCCCATATTGGCTCCTACATATTCTACGAAGATCTTTATCGGTCGAACCGTTATGACAACGTACGTAATTCCCTTTGTCCATCGGTATGTTACTTGCCCGAGATTCGATCGTCGGTATCTTCATACCTAGTTCAATCTCGTTATCGGCAAGTCTCTTTACTCGTTCCGTAATACATCACCTTGTGACTAACTCCTTAGTCATTTGCTTGCAAGCTTATGATGTGTATTACCGAGAGGGCCCAGAGATACCTCTCCGATACTCGGAGTAACAAATCCTAATCTTGATCTATGCCAACTCAACAAACACCTTCGGAGATACATGTAGAGCATCTTTATGATCACCCATTTACGTTGTGACGTTTGATAGCACACAAGGTTCCTCCGGTATCTGAGAGTTGCATAATCCCATAGTCGAAGGAATAAGTATTTGACATGAAGAAATCAATAGCAATAAAGTGAATGATCAATATGCTAAGCTAACGGATGGGTCTTGTCCATCACATCATTCTCCTAATGATTTGATCCCGTTATCAAATGACAACACATGTCTATGGTTAGGAACTTTAACCATCTTTGATCAACGAGCTAGTATAGTAGAGGCTTACTAGGGACACAGTATTTGTTTATGTATTCACACATGTATTTAAGTTTCCGATCAATACAATTCTAGCATGAATAATAAACCTTTATCATGAATAAGGAAATATAATATAAAATAAAAACTTTATTATTGCCTCTAGGGCATATTTCCTTCAATCATGTCATCTTGCTTAATGTGTTACTCCGTTCTTTACGAACTTAATACTTTAGATGCATGCTGGATAGCAGTTGATATGTGGAGTAATAGTAGTAGATGTAGGCAGGAGTCGGTCTACTTCTCTCGGACGTGATGCCTATATACATGATCATTGCCTGGATATCGTCATGATTATTTGCTTTTCTATCAATTGCCCAACAGTAATTTGTTTACCCACCGTATGCTATTTTCAAGAGAAAAGCCTCTAGTGAAAACTATGACTGCGGGTCTACTTTTTATCATATATTAAATTAAAATAAAAAATACCTTACATTTTTTTCTTTATTTATTTTATTATGTGTTTCAATTATCTATCTATCACTACGAGATTTGATCCTTGCAATTAACCACCGAGGGATTGACAACCCCTTGATCGCGTTGGGTGCAAGTATTTCTTTTTTTGTGTGTAGGTATTGCTAATGAGGTGTTGTGTGGTTCTCCTACTGGATTGATAACCTAACGCAGCTCACAAGTAGCAGGAAGAATTTCTGGCGCCATTGCCGGGACACATCATCAACATCTATCAAGTACCATCGCATAAACTTTCATCTCCTTGCATTTACATTATTTGCCATTTGCCTCTCGTTTTCATCTCCCACACTTCTAAAACATTTTCACAAAAATATAAAAATATTTTCCATTTGCCTTTTTGCTTTGCCTTTTGTTTGCTTGTTATCTTTTTGCGTAGTCACGATGTCTCGAGAAAATTATCATGATACATCTTATCATAGAATATTGGTCGAAATCGAGAAGAATACTAAGGATTACATGACTACGCAGTTTGAGCACAATAATTTTTTCCGAAGAACTTAAAAAACACTCTACCTTGTTAGATGTGATTGCAAAACAACTCGATGATGTTAACGAAGAAGTTGCTAAACTTCAATCTCAATTTGCTCTTACTGAAAATTTGCTAGAGAAAATTTCTGATGCACAAGCTACAATAGTAAATCGAATGGCAGCTAAGCTGGAATCGTTTGCACTTGGTAATGATGAAGACATCAAAATGATTGGTGTTTCTCCCATTGAATCTTTGCTTAGTGATATTAAACTTGATGAAAAGGGGACTGAAGAAGAGTTAACATTAGCTAGAAGGCGTCCCCATAATTTGGAGGGTGAAAATCTTAATGAAAAATTTGATAAAAGTGGGGTTGAAGAGGTAAAAACTTTAAATAGCGATGTGCCCACTCTTTTGAATCACAAAGATTCTAATTATGATAGTTGTTCTTTGATTGAGTGTATTTCTTTGTTGCAATCCATGCTAAATTCACCCAATGCCTATGAGCAAAATAAGGCTTTTACTAAACATATCGTAGAAGCGATGATGAAAGCTTTAGAAGAAAAGCTAGAATTGGAGGTTTCAATACCTAGGAAATCATATGATGAGTAGGAACCTACCATTAAAGTTAAAATTAAAAATTATGAGTGCAATGCTTTATGTGATTTGGGTGCTAGCGTTTCCACAATACCAAATCTCTATGTGATGTGTTAGGTTTTACCAATATAGATGAATGCTCTCTTAATTTGCACTTAGCGGATTCCACTATTAAGAAACCTTTGGGTGGAATAAATGATGTTCTTATTCTTGAAAATAGGAATTATGTGCCCGTTGATTTCATTGTGCTTGATATTGATTGTAATCTGTCTTGTCCCATCATACTTGGTTGCCCTTTCCTACGAACTATAGGTGTCGTTATTGATATGAAAGAAGGGAATATAAAATTCCAGTTTCCATTAAAGAAGGGCATGGAACACTTCCCTAGAAATAAAATTAGGCCACCATATGAATCCCTTATGAGGGCCTCTGGAATTAATCTCAAGGATGACAACACATAAAACTATGCATTACGCCTAGCTAGGGGCGTAAAACGATAACGCTAGTTGGGAGGCAACCTAATAGTTATCTCAATTTTTTGTTTATTTTTTCTAGGTTTTTTTGTGTGCACACAATTATTCTACTGTTATGGTTGTGTTTTGTGTTTTAATTAGTGTTTGTGCCAAGTAAAGCCTTTGGGATGATTTGGTTGATAGTTTCTTTGATTCTATGCAAAAATAGAAACTTTTGCGTCCACTAGTAGAGTTGTTAAAATTTGTTGGAGTGTGATAAACTTCTGACTTTTTTCCACATGATTGATATATAAATTTCCCACGTTGTCCAATGTTTCAGAATTTTGGGAGTTATAGAAGTATGGTCATTGTTCGAATTATTACAGAGTGTTCTGTTTTTTGATAGATTCTGATTTCATTGCATTGTTTGCTTGTTTTGATGAATCTATGGATTGTATCGGGGGGTATAAGCCATGGTGAAGTAAGAATACAGTAGGTATAATGCATTAATAAAATATGAATGAGTTTACAATAGTACTTAAAGTAGTGATTTGCCTTGTTATATTAACGGATATCACGAAGGTTTCGTTGAGTTTTGTGTGCTGAAGTTTTCAAGTTTTGGGTGAGATCACGGTGGATGAAGGAATAAGGAGTGGCAAGAGCCTAAGATTGGGGATGCCCGAGGCACCCCAAGGTAATATTCAAGGACTCCCAAGCATCTAAGCTCGGGGATTGCCCGAAAGGCATCCCCTCTTTCTTCTACCAACTATCGGTAATTTTACTTGGAGCTATATTTTTATTCATCACATGATATGAGTTTTGCTTGGAGCGTCGTGTATTATATGAGTCACAAACATATTTGCTGGATACACCTTTTTGAGAGGGACTGATACGTCTCCAACGTATCTATAAATTTTGATTGTTCCATGCTATTATATTATCTGTTTTGGATGTTTAATATGCATTAATATGCTATTTTATATGATTTTTGGGACTAACCTATTAACCTAGAGCCCAATGCCAGTTTCTGTTTTTTCCTTGTTTTTGAGTTTCACAGAAAAGGAATATCAAATGGAGTCCAAACGAGCTGAAAATTTACGGTGATTTTTTATGGACCAGAAGAAGCCCCCGAAGCAAAAGAGTTGGGCCAGAAGAGTCCCGAGCCAACCACAAGGTTGGAGGGCGCGCCCTACCCCCCCGGGCGCGACCTCTGTCCTTGTCGTTGACTCGTGGACCCCCCTGACTTGTTCTTGACGCCAAAAATTCCTATAAATATAGAAACCCCCAGAAATAAACCTAGATCGGGAGTTCTGCCGCCGCAACCCTCTGTAGCCATGAAAAACCATTCGGGAGCCCGTTCCGGCACCCTGCCGGAGGGGGAAACCATCACCGGTGGCCATCTTCATCATCCCGGCGCTCTCCATGATGAGGAGGGAGTAGTTCACCATCGGGGCTGAGGGTATGTACTAGTAGCTATGTGTTTGATCTCTCTCTCTATCTCTCTCTCTCTCTCTCTCTCTCGTGTTCTTGATATGGCACGATCTTGATCTACCGAGAGCTTTGCTACTATAGTTGGATCTTATGATGTTTCTCCCCCTCTACCTTCTTGTAACGGATTGAATTTTCCCTTTGAAGTTATCTTATCAGATTGAGTCTTTAAGGATTTGAGAACACTTGATGTATGTCTTGCATGTGCTTATCTGTGGTGACAATGGGATATTCACGTGATCTACTTGATGTATGTTTTGGTGATCAACTTGCGGGTTCTGTGACCTTGTGAACTTATGCATAGGGATTGGCACACGTTTTCGTCTTTACTCTCCGGTAGAAACTTTGGGGCACTCTTTGAAGTTCTTTGTGTTGGTTTGAATAGATGAATCTGATATTGTGTGATGCATATCATATAATCAAACCCGCGGATACTTGTGGTGACATTGGTGTATCTAGGTGACATTAGGGTTTTGGTTGATGTGTATCTTAAGGTGTTATTTTAGTACGAACTCTAGGGCTGTTTGTGACACTTATAGGAATAGCCAAATAGATCGACCAGAAAGAATAACTTTGAGGTGGTTTCGTACCCTACAATAATCTCTTCGTTTGTTCTCCGCTATTAGTGACTTTGGAGTGACTCTTTGTTGCACGTTGAGGGATTGTTATATGATCTAATTATGTTATCATTGTTGAGAGAACTTGCACTAGTGAAATTATGAACCCTAGGCCTTGTTTCTAAGCATTGCAATACCGTTTTTGCTCACTTTTGTTACTAGTTACGTTGCTGTTTTTATATTTTCAGATTACAAAAACCTATATCTACCATCCATATTGCACGTGTATCACCATCTCTTCACCGAACTAGTGCACCTATACAATTTACCATTGTATTGGGTGTGTTGGGGACACAAGAGACTCTTTGTTATTTGGTTGCAGGGTTGTTTGACAGAGACCATCTTCATCCTACGCCTCCCACGGATTGATAAACCTTAGGTCATCCACTTGAGGGTAATTTGCTACTGTCCTACAGAACTCTACGCTTGGAGGCCCAACTCGAGTCTACAAGAAGAAGGTTGCGTAGTAGACATCAAGCTCTTTTCTGGCGCCATTGCTGGGGAGGTTAGTGCTTGAAGGTATATCTTTAGATGCTACAATCGAATCTTTTAGTTTCTTGTTTTATCACTAGTTTAGTCTATAAAATAAAACTACAAAAAAATGGAATTGACGTTGCCTCATATGCTTCATCTTTTTAATATCTTTCGTGAGAATGATGGCAAAGAAAATTGTGCTCAAGTGTTAGAAGAAGAAGTCTATAAAATGTTTTGCACTAAATATTTGAATGATGAGCATGATTGCAATGTTGTTAGTATGCATTCTTTGAATATCCATGATGCTAATGATATGCAAAGCCACAAGCTTGGGGATGCTATGTTTTGTGGAGATGATATTTTTTGTCCCCAACTTTTGATGAGAAAATTTATTATGATGATAGCATGCCTCCTATTTATGATGACAATATTGATGAAAGTGGATTTGGAGAGGTCATGACTTTATTTAGTGATGAATCCAATATTTCGGAAGAGGTTTCAATTGATTATGAGAACAAAGTTGCTTTCTATGATGATTATTGTGATGACATGTATGCTATAAACAATAATGATAACCATGAAACTTTTCATCATGATTTTGATTTTCAATTGGATTATGCCTCACTTGATAGTTATTTTGTTGAGTTTGCTCCCACTATTATTAATGAGAAGAATTTTGCTTATGTGGAGAGTAGTAAAATTTCTATGCTTGTGCATCATGAAAATAATGCTTTATGTGATGGTTATATTGTTGAATTCATTCATGATGCTACTGAAAATTATTGTGAGAGAGGAACATATGCTTGTAGGAATTGCAATAATATCAAGTTTCCTCTCTATGTGTTGGAAATATTGAAGTTATGCTTGTTTTGCCTTCCTATGCTAGTTGATTCTTGTTCCCATCAATTTTTTGCTCACAAAATCCCTATGCATAGGAAGTGGGTTAGACTTAAATGTGCTAGTCATATTCTTCATGATGTTCCCATTATGTTTCAATTCTTATCTTTATGTGAGCATCGTTGAAATCATCATGCCTAGCTAGAAAGGCATTAAAGAAAAGCGCTTGTTGGGAGACAACCCAACATTTATACCTACTGTTTTTGTGTGTTCACATGATTATGCTACTGTAGTAATCATGTTTTATAGCTTTTGTTTCAATAAAGTGCGAAGTAAGACCTTTGTGATGGCTTACGGTGATAGTTGATTTGATTTTGCTGAAAAACAGAAACTTTTGCGCTCAGGAAAACAATTCTCATATTTAACAGAAGCGTAATAAAATACTGATTCTTTTTGCAGAAGATTAATAAACAAATTTCTCAGGTTGTACTAATTTTTTAGAATTTTTGGAGTTACAGAAGTATTCGGGAGTTACAGATTACTACAGACTGTTCTGCTTTTGACAGATTCTGATTTCTATGTGTTGTTTGCTTATTTTGATGAATCTATGAGCAGTATGGAGGGTATGAACCATGGAGAAGTTGTAATACAGTAGATATTACACCAATATAAATAAATAATGAGTTCACAACACTACCAAAAATGGTGATTTATTTTCTTATACTAACGAAGCTTATGAGATTTTCTGTTGAGTTTTGTGTTGTGAAGTTTTCAAGTTTTGGGTAAGGATTTGATTTACTATGGAATAAGGAGTGGCAAGAGCCTAAGCTTGGGGATTCCCAAGGCACCCCAAGGTAATATTCAAGGACAACCAAGAGCCTAAGCTTGGGGATGCCCCGGATGGCATCGCCTCTTTCGTCTTCGTTCATCGATAACTTTACTTGAGGCTATATTTTTATTCACCACATGATATGAGTTTTGCTTGGAACGTTATTTTCTTTTATTAGGATTTGTTTGCTGTTATTTATAATACTTTTTCCATCTTTTAGTTCAATTAAAAGGTCAAGTATAGCCTTTACCATGCTTATTTCTCAAGTCTATATGTTGTTGTTTTAAAAATAGAAAGTTTGATATTGTGCTTTAAATATTGGTGAACAGTCAGAACATGATAAAATCTTGAAATTTTTACACAATGAGTAACAACAAATTATCTACAGTGTGGTAATTGGTCAGAATTTTTGGAGTTAGGGAAGTATGATTCCTCTCGCATTATTTACAGACTGTTCTGTTTAGGTAGATTGCTGTTATATTTGCATTGTTTGCATATGTTTGCTTGTTTAATGATTCTATCTAAGGATAGGACTCTTAAATATGCAGAGGCATTTAGTATGCAATGTTAAATAATAATTTTAGTGATTTTCTACAGTAGAGGATGATAAGGTTTTGCATGGATTTATACTAACTTATCTCACGAGTTCTTGTTGAGTTTTGTGTGGATGAAGTTTTTGAGAATTAGGGAAACCGTGATATGAGAGGAACTAAGGAGACACAAAAGCTCAAGCTTGGGGATGCCCAAGGCATCCCGAGTTAATATTTCAAGAAGTCTCAAGCATCTAAGCTTGGGGATGCCCCGGTAGGCATCCCACCTTTCTTCTTCAACAACTATTGGTCAGTTTTGGTTGAGCCTAAGTTTTTGCTTCTTCACATGATATGTGCTATCCTTGCAATGTCATTTTATTTTGTCTTGCTTGCTATTTGAATAAAGTACTTAAGATCTGAAATTTTATTTATGAGAAGGAGTCTTCACATAGTTACATAATTATTAAACTACTCATTGATCTTCACTTATATCTTTTGGAGTAGTTTGTCATTTGCTCTAGTGCTTCAGTTATATCTTTTTAGAGCACGGCGGTAGTTTTATTCTGATGAAATTGTTGAACTCTCATGCTTCACTTATATCATTTTGAGAGTCTTTAAACATCATGGTAATTTGCTTAGGTTATGAATTTAGTCCTAATATGATGGGCATCCAAGAGGGATATAATAAAAACTTTCATATAAAGTGCATTGCATACTATGGGAAGTTTGATTCCTTATGATTGTTTTGAGATTTGAAGATGGTGATATTAGAGTCATGCTAGTGAGCAGTTATGAATTTGAGAAATACTTGTGTTGAGGTTTGTGAGTCCCGTAGCATGCACGTATGGTGAACCGTTATGTAACGAAGTTGGAGCATGAGATATTTTTTGATTGTATTCCTTATGAGTGGCGGTCGGGGACAAGCGATGGTCTTCTCCTACAAATCTATCCCCCTAGGAGCATGCGCGTAGTACTTTGTTTTGATGACTAATAGATTTTTGCAATAAGTATGTGAGTTCTTTATGACTAATGTTGAGTCCATGGATTATACGCACTCTCACCCTTCCACCATTGCTAGCCTCTTTTGTGCCGCGCAATTTTCACCGGTACCATAAACCCACCGTATACCTTCCTCAAAACAGCCACCATACCTACCTATTATGGCATTTCCATAGCCATTCCGAGATATATTGCCATGCAACTTTCCACCGTTCCGTTCATTATGACACACATCATCATTGTCATATTGCTTTGCATGATCATGTAGTTGACATCGTATTTGTGGCAAAGCCACCATTCATCATTTTTTATACATGTCACTCTTGAGTCATTGCACATCCCGGTACACCACCGGAGGCATTCACATGGAGTCATATTTTGTTCTAGTATCGAGTTGTAATTTTTGAGTTGTAAGTAAATAAAAGTGTGATGATCTTCATTATTAGAGCATTGTCCCATGTGAGTAAATAAAAATAAGAAGAGAGAAAAGGCCAAAAAAGGAGAAGGCCCAAAAAAAGAGAAAAGAAAGAAAAAAAACAAAAAATAGAGAAAAGAGAGAAGGGGCAATGTTACTATCCTTTTACCACACTTGTGCTCCAAAGTAGCACCATGATCTTCATGATAGAGAGTCTCCTATTTTGTCACTTTCATATACTAGTGGGAAATTTTCATTATAGAACTTGGCTTGTATATTCCAACGATGGGCTTCCTCAAATTGCCCTAGGTCTTCATGAGCAAGCAAGTTGGATGCACACCCACTTAGTTTCTTTTTGAGCTTTCTTCATAAACTTATAGCTCTAGTGCATCCGTTGCATGGCAATCCCTACTCACTCACATTGATATGTATTAATGGGCATCTCCATAGCCCGTTGATACGCCTAGTTGATGTGAGACTATCTCCCTCTTTTTTGTCTTCTCCACAACCACTATATTCTATTCCACCTATAGTGCTATGCCCATGGCTCACGCTCATGTATTGCGTGAAAGTTGAAAAGGTTTGACAACATCAAAAGTATGAAACAATTGCTTGGCTTGTCATCGGGGTTGTGCATGATTTGAATATTTTGTGTGATGAAGATGGAGCATAGCCAGACTATATGATTTTGTAGGGATAACTTTCTTTGGCGATGTTATTTTGAGAAGACATAATTGCCTTGTTAGTATGCTTGAAGTATTATTGTTTATATGTCAACATTAAACATTTGTTTTGAATCATACGGATCTGAACATTCATGCCACAATAAACAAAATTACATGGATAAATATGTTAGGTAGCATTCCACATCAAAAATTATGTTTTTATCATTTACCAACTCGAGAACGAGCAGGAATTAAGCTTGGGGATGCTTGATACGTCTCCAACGTATCTATAATTTTTTATTGTTCCATGCTATTTTATATGATTTTTGGGACCAACCTATTAACCTAGAGCCCAGTGCCAGTTTCTGTTTTTTCCTTGTTTTTGAGTTTCGCAGAAAAGGAATATCAAACAGAGTCCAAACGAGCTGAAAATTTATGGTGATTTTTCATGGACCAGAAGAAGCCCACAAAGCAAAAGAGTTGGGCCAGATGATTTCCGAGGCAACCACAAGGTTGGAGGGCGCGCCCTACCCCCGTGGGTGCATCCTCTGTCCTTGTCGTTGACTCGTGGACCCCCCCTGACTTGTTCTCGACGCCAAAAATTCCCATAAATATAGAAACCCCCAGAAATAAACCTAGATCGGAAGTTCCGCCGCCTCAACCCTCTGTAGCCACGAAAAACCAATCGGGAGCCTGTTCCGGCACCCTGCCGGAGGGGGAACCATCACCGGTGGCCATCTTCATCATCCCGGCGCTCTCCATGACGAGGAGGGAGTAGTTCACCCTCGGGGCTGAGGGTATGTACCAGTAGCTATGTGTTTGATCTCTCTCTCTCTCTCTCTCTCTCTCTCTCTCGTGTTCTTGATATGGCATGATCTTGATGTACCGCGAGCTTTGCTATTATAGTTGGATCTTATGATGTTTCTCCCCCTCTACCTTCTTGTAATGGATTGAGTTTTCCCTTT
The DNA here is from genome assembly GCF_018294505.1 of Triticum aestivum. Taxonomy (NCBI): domain Eukaryota; kingdom Viridiplantae; phylum Streptophyta; class Magnoliopsida; order Poales; family Poaceae; genus Triticum; species Triticum aestivum. The sequence goes on from NC_057805.1 coordinate 92,660,329, forward strand.
GAAGTTATCTTATCGGATTGAGTCTTTAAGGATTTGAGAACACTTGATGTATGTCTTGCATGTGCTTATCTGTGGTGACAATGGGATATTCACGTGATCTACTTGATGTATGTTTTGGTGATCAACTTGCGGGTTCTGTGACCTTGTGAACTTATGCATAGGGGTTGGCACACGTTTTCGTCTTGACTCTCCAGTAGAAACTTTGGGGCACTCTTTGAAGTTCTTTGTGTTGGTTTGAATAGATGAATCTGAGATTGTGTGATGCACATCGTATAATCAAACCCGCGGATACTTGTGGTGACATTGGAGTATCTAGGTGACATTAGGGTTTTGGTTGATGTGTATCTTAAGGTGTTATTTTAGTACGAACTCTAGGGCTATTTATGACACTTATAGGAATAGCCCAATAGATCAATCAGAAAGAATAACTTTGAGGTGGTTTCGTACCCTACAATAATCTCTTCGTTTGTTCTCCACTATTAGTGACTTTGGAGTGACTCTTTGTTGCACGTTGAGGGATTGTTATATGATCCAATTACGTTATCATTGTTGAGAGAACTTGCACTAGTGAAAGTATGAACCCTAGGCCTTGTTTCTAAGCATTGCAATACCATTTTTTCTCACTTTTGTTACTAGTTACCTTGCTGTTTTTATATTTTCATATTACAAAAACCTATATCTACCACCCATATTGCACTTGTATCACCATCTCTTCGCCGAACTAGTGCACCTATACAATTTACCATTGTATTGGGTGTGTTGGGGACACAAGAGACTCTTTGTTATTTGGTTGCAGGGTTGTTTGAGAGAGACCATCTTCATCCTACGCCTCCCACAGATTGATAAAACTTAGGTCATCCACTTGAGGGAAATTTGCTACTGTCCTACAAAACTCTGCGCTTGGAGGCCCAACACGATTCTACAAGAAGAAGGTTGTGTATTAGACATCAGGTACACACATTAGTCGTGATTTGTTAGAATACTCTATGTGCTTCACTTTGCTCTAGTGCTTCACTTATATCTTTTAGAGCACGACAGTGGTTATATTTTAAAAAAATAGTTGCACTCTCATGCTCCACTTATATATTTTTGAGAGTTGATAATAGTAATGGCAATTAGTATGGGTTATGAATTTGGTCATAATATGATAGATATTCAAGAGGGATATAATAAAAACTTGTAGATCACTGAATATGATAAGTTTGATTCCTTGCAATAGTTTTGTGATATAAAGGTGGTAATATGCGGGTTGTGCTAGTGAGTAATTGCGGTTTAGTAATAATATTGGTGTTAAGGTTTGTGAATCCCGTAGAATGCGCGTATGGTCTCCCATTATGCTAAGAAGTTGGAGCATGCTTTATTATTAATTGTCTTATGAGTGGCGGTCGAGAACGAGCGATGGTATTTTCCTACCAATCTATCCCCTAGGGGCATGCGTAGTAGTACTTTGCTTCGAGGGCTAATAAACTTTTGCAATAAGTATGTGAGTTCTTTATGACCAATGTAAGTCTATGGATTATACGCACTCTCACCTTTCCGCAATTTGCTAGCCTCTTCGGTACCATGCATTGCCCTTTCTCACCTTGAGATGTGGTGCAAACTTCGCTGGTGCATCCCTGTGATATGATACACTCTATCACACATAACATTGTGTTTGGATGTCTGTATTGGAGGACTCCGTATTGAATTTGGTTGAATTACCAATTCAGCCATGAAATTGTAATGGGTACAATACAAATTCTTTTGTTTGGTTGGTCGTTGAATTGAAGCATGGAATCCTCGTTAGGTTTCAATTCCAAATCATGTTTGTAATGGCAAACTTTGGAATTGCATATTGACATGCTTTGCTCTACATGTATCAAATGAAATCTTCGCATTAGCGCTGTATAACACTGCATCTTCTTGTTCTTGAGCAACTCGAAGGCTTTGGCTTCATCACCTATGATTCAGAAGATGCAGTGGATAAGGCGCTGTACAAGAACAACATACAAGCACCAGATAACATATTTAGGTCATGAGATGGAGGCGCTCCCACCACCCACCGCGGCGCTGACCTCACCACCGGCGATCTCCATCATCCTCCACTAATCTGTGGATCCCTTCAGATCATCCTCTCCGGCGTCTCTTCTGGATCAAGGCAATACCCATCTCCTATGGGTTCGTTTGGTGGATCTACCCTTGGCTTGGATTTCTCCAAGGGTAGGGCTTTTTCTGATGAGGTTTTCAGATCCACTAGTCAAACGATCCATCCAATGGGACGAAGGAGGGCTTTCACATTGATTGTGTCCTTTAGCCGCCATGCATTCCGGTTGTCGGAGGATTCGGTGGCGGCAGCTTTGGAGGCTGCAATTGGTGGATCGGCAATCGATCTATGGGTTGTTCACGTCAAAGACAAGGTTTTCTCTTTCCAAGTCTCATGCAAGCAAGTTGGTTTTATTATTATGGATCTGCGTTCATTTGCTTGCGATCTGTTCAAATGTTATTTCAATCTTTGGGGCAATGGAGGGCCTAATTGGGTTCGGGAACTTAAGATCTGGCGTAAGGAATGTGATGCTGAGTGGATTCTGATTAGTCCTACTAAACGTAGATCTTCTTTGGGTCTTTTGGCCATGCATAAGCCTCCGGTTAGATCTTCTCTTAAGTCAACTACCAATGTTTGGAAGAGATTGTCTTTTGCAACGTTTGAACGGTATTCTGCTTGCAAAGGTTATAGATATCCTACTTCTCAAAACTGCATTGATACTATTATGGATGGGGGTTATGATCTATCTGCTCATGAGCGTGTTGTTATTAGACAAGCGCCCCCCCTTGACTTGCATTGGACGGTGGCTCAGCCACCTATCGTGTTTGGTACTGTTCAACCGTTGCCGGAGTTGCACCGGTCGACCACGTCGCCCACACTTGATCTGGTAACTGTGGATCCGCAGCCCGTGGTTTCTGGTAATCTTTCTGCACAATTTGCGGAAGTGGGAATTTCTCCAGTTCAAAATGGTAGCTTGGAACCTAGCCCATCTTCTTTGGAAGCACACCATTTTGGCCTAGTGTCTCCGGAATTATCTGTTGGGCCTATCTCTGGTTCTGTGGTTAATGGGTCTGCCTCGTCGCAGAATACCCTAGTTTCTGAGATGTTGGATGCATCTACTGACCCAAGCCCACCAACCCCTCTACAGGAAATACCCACCACGCAAGAAGCGGCACAACAGTTTGATGCCATGGTCAATGACATGGTGGACCGGGTTTTAACTTGCACCCTCTGTTCTCTCAGGGGCCACCTTGCAGCCTCTTGTGGAATGCGAGCGGTCTGCTCGGCTTGCTCACGCACGGGTCACTTTAGCAGGGATTGTAATGATTTCGCGTGCACCAATGGCTTGGAGACCAATTTCTCTGCAACAAAGCACGAGTATTTCGGAAAACCCTGCAGGTCAGGGGAACGGTGCCGGAGTTATTGGGATAGCTTGCCCAGTCACATCATCGCCGCCCACATTGCACCAATCCCCCCTCCTCCTCCCAACGAAAACCCCATCCCCTCCCCGAAGCGACCGGCTATGGCGAACTATGAGCTTGATCCACAGCGTTTCGTTCCGGCAGGCCATCACATCATCGATGGTGGTGATAGGCGGCTTCCTCGCACCTTCGTCACGCCTGCGGCTCATCCTCCTCGCCGCCATGAGGATTACATGGTCGCCGAGGTCATGCCTACTCCGGAGGGACCGCTTGGGCCGGTCAGGGAAGAGATTGTTCAGTTCCTTTAGAACAGAGGTACTCTGGTTCGCTCCGCTCAGCCTTGGTTTCATGGGGTAGGGTTATTCCAAGTCAGGGATCCATCTGTCAGATATACGTTGATTCAGCATGCCCCATTTCCTCTGGGTAATGATCGTTTTGTTAGATTTATGAAACATGATGAGGGAGAGAATTTTAAGGGGAGTCATGGGTTCCGCAAGGGATGGCTCATGTTCATTGGTATTCATCTTGATTATCGCAATACGGAGTTCATATCACAGGCGGTTGGCACCTTTGGGAAATTTCAGTCGTGGGATAGTGTAGACCCATATTTGGTTCGGACTCTAGTGGAGGCAAGTTTCCCTGACACGCCATTGGTGCCACGTGATGTGGTCTTTGGAGACTATGCAGAGTGGGGAGGAGCTCAGGTTTCGTGGACTGCTGCTTGCTATGTGTTGGGCGCTGATTTCGCTGATCAGATGCCGAATGATGAAGATCCAATGCCGCTGGATGGAAATCCGCATCCATTGCCTGGAAATCTGCTGCAAGATAATTTGATGTTTGTTCTTCCGCCGTACCCGATGCTGGGGTGGAACGATGCGCCTATAGCACCTCCATTGCCTCAGGAAAATAACATAGGTGATGCTGGATGGGGAAATGCAAACTGGGGGGATAATGAGGATGAGCTTCAGCAGCCGCCACAACCTGTGGTGCCAGAGCAGGACCAGGTCTCTATTGTCATTGATTAGCCGGAGGGCTCTGGATCTGTGGAACAACATGTGGAGATTCAGTTTGAGGAGCAAAAACAGTTGTAGCTGGATCAGCAGTTACAGGACAATGTGCAGCCGGCTGTTGAGGAAAATCCTTTGGCAATCGTTCCATATCAACCTCCAATCATTCAGCAGCATCAGATATTCATTGGCATGGCAAGGATTGTGGCTGGGCCACCGCTTCCTCCAGAGATGATCTGGAAGAGATCTTTTGAAAATCTGCTACCTGAATTTGCTATCAAGGAGGTGCCTAGATCAATCTTCTTCAAGCCACTTGGGACAGTGACATACTCCAAGCGCACATGGACCATTGCCTTTGATGATTCACAGAGGATGTCTTCTTTGGTGCCAAGCTTACCCAGCAGCCTTGTTCTAAGGAAGCCTATTGTGGCTAAACGCCCAGTTGCCAGAGCTCTTTTTGGAAGTTCATCTGATGAGGTTCTCAGTGCTAATGTTAATGCAGTGTCTGATTTTGATGGGTCTGGAGAGATGCACCCTGAAGATGTTGTGTCTGGCAGTCTGGAGGAGAACTCCTCCTCTTCTGTGGTTTTTTCTTCTGCGCAGGCCAATGACAAGAAACAGACAAGAAGAAGGAAGACCGTGGCTCCTTTAGTGGATACTTTGGTACGGAGATGCACATGAAGCGCGGCAAAACTGGATGGGTTTAAACTTGTGAGTTTTGAGCAACTTTCCCTCCAGCCCACCAAAAGGCGTCCCCGGTCCAAGCCCATTCAAGTGAAGGCCCAGCCCAAACCTGACGACACTGGCAATAATGGCAAGTCTGAAGATGCTCCTCCACCCACGCCTCTCAACGTGCTACAAGCAATTGGAGCGGAGCTGGAGATCGACCCCAACCTGCTGTCCAAGGAGAAGCTTATGGCTAATCCCAAGGACGATTCCTCCTCCAGTGGTGTTTAAATGTTGCAGTTTAAAACTATAGCTAGGTGTAGCAAGCCTGTTAAATTCGCTGTTGTTTATGTCGTTCTAAACTTTATGCTGTGCGGTCAGAACTGGATGCATTTTGTTTCTTATGGCGTGGGGTGTATGGCATTGTATGTCATGCAGTTGTTGCTACTTCGCTTTTGGTTATCTCATGAATCAAAGATCTATGTGTAATTGGAAGGTGCTTTGTTGGAATGTTGGACTTTTGAGTATATTCACCAATGCAACCATTCCAAGAAGCCAATCATATTGCTCAAGCTTGACTTTGAAAAAGCTTTTGACTCTATTCAGCATGAGGCAATTTTGAAAATTCTTGTGGCAAAAGGTTTTGATAGCAAATGGATCAAATGGGTTCAATAGCTATTATCTTCTGCAACCTCCTCTATCTTGTTAAATGGTGTGCCTGGAAATCATTTCAAGTGCAAATGTGGTGTAAAGCAAGGAGATCCTATCTCTCCTTTGCTTTTTGTGATTGCTGCTGATCTTCTGCAAACCATGATCAATGATCTTTTGTGTAGGGGCCTGCTTACCTTGCCATTGCCAACACATGATCCTGATTATCCAGTAGTACAGTATGCAGATGATACTTTGCTGTTTGTGAATGCTAACCCAGCTCAGTTGGAGGTCCTCAAATCAGTGCTCAACTTCTTTTCCTTGGCAACTGGACTGCAAATCAACTTCCATAAGTCATCAATGTACCCAATCAATGTGGAAGCCTCTGTTGCTTCTACACTCGCTGTTCAGTTTGGTTGCCAACTTGGTTCTATGCCCTTCACTTATTTGGGACTTCCTGTTGGAACCACTCGGCCCAAAATTGTTGATTTGCTACCTTTGGTGGACTGCATGGAAAGAAGGCTAACTGCTAGTTCCTGGTTTTTACCACAAGGCAGTAGGTTGCAGCTGGTAAATTCAGTGATATCTTCACTGCCTATATTCTTCCTTTGCAGTCTATCTTTGCCACAAGGTATTCTAAAGCAGTTAGAAAGGATTCAATGACAGTGCCTCTGGAGGAAATATGGTCAGGAGAAGGGACACTCTTTGGCTGCTTGGCCCCTTGTCTGTAGGCCTAAGATGAAGGGCGGGCTTGGAATTCTGAATTTGGGACTACAGAGTGATGCACTGCTCCTTAAGTACCTAAATAAATTCTATAATAAAGCAGATGTGCCATGGGTTCGTTTGGTGTGGGACTCATATTACTTTCAGAGAATTCCTCATGACACTATTCTTTGTGGCTCATTCTGGTGGAGGGACATTTGTAAATTAATGGACAAGTATCGGGCTGTTACCTCTGTCACTGTTGGCAAAGGAGATTCTGTGCTATTTTGGTCTGATCATTGGGAGATTGACCAGTCTTGCATTCCTCTGCAAGAAAGTTTTCCAAGGCTTTTCTCTTTTTGCCTGCAGAAGAACCTTTCTGTCATGGAAGTGGTACAGGCAGGAAATTTGCAGCAAATGTTTTCGTTACCATTGTCTGAACTGGCTTTTAGGGAGCTCAATCAGCTATCAAGCTTGTTATCTGTGACTTCCTTGGACAATGGTTGTAATGATATCTGGGCTTGGAGACATGGGAAAAAGGCGGAGTACTCGGCAAAGAAGTACTATGATTTTGTCCACCAGCCTGTTATTGCCAATCCTATTCTCAGCTGGGTTTGGAAGAGCTGCTGTACCATGACAATTAAAATGTTTGTCTGGCTGGTAATTATGGACAGAGTTAACACCAAGGATATGATCCAATGACGCCATTGGAGAATTGATGATGGACCTAGTTGTGTCCTATGCCCGACTAGAGTAACTGAGGATAGGAACCATCTATTCTTCCAATGTAACTTCAGTATGAGAATCTGGAACTACCTGCAAGTTTCCTAGTTGGATAGCAATGATATGGTGCAAATTGCCTTACATGCCAGGAAGGAGTTTAATAAGCCTTTTTTCTCAGAGGTGGTATTTCTTGCATGGTGGAATATTTGGAAAATTAGGAATGACATGGCTTTTAGGCATGTCAACCCAAGTTTTAGGCAGTGGAGAAATGGGTTTATTCATGATATTACTCTTCTTTCACACCGGATCAAGACCAGATACAAGGAGGCTCTACTCAAATGGATTGATTTCCTGCCTCCTTGAGGGCCATCTATTTTGTACCTTCTTTCTTTCCTAGTTGTAGATCTTAGTGCTTTTTCCTTTGTTTTCTTAGATTTCTATAGCCTCTCTTGTATAGCTTTTTCTTTCTCTTTGTTCCTCCTCTTGAGGAACTTTGTACTTATTCTTTACCCTTTTATAATAAAATGCTGTGGGGTGTAAGCCCTGCAGTCTTCCAGGTCAAAAAAATACAAGCACCAGCCACCCCCTAGACCTGCTCCGTATCCAACCGCCGATCTTCTGGGCCTGCCCCGACGGCAGTCGCCAACCTCTTGACCTTGCCCCATCGCCAAGTTTGGTGGTTGCCGCGACGAGGCTATGGGAGGGATACCTCGCCGGTTGGAGGAGCGCGGGGAAGAATGAATTAGAAAGGCTAGGTGAGGGCTACCTCACCGAAGGAGATGGAGAGGCGGGGAGGAGGGGACGGACCAGTGGCGGAGGGCACCGATGGCTGCCACACGGGAGGCGACGCAGGGCGCTGTGGTGGAGTCGAACGGGCTCTATCAATGGAGTAGAGAGGGGAGAGGGCCAGGAGCCCAGGAAACGGCCGTTAGTGCCCGCTTCGACCTCGATTGGCCTCACAGATCTCGCGTTACTCCCCCGTGATTATCGCTTCCTCATTGATTTCTTTCTCTACGGGAGAACGAACGGGTATGTTTTGCTGGAGATTGGAGCAAGGTGAATTTAGCAGAAATCGGAGCCTCCGGGGTCCGTATTGTAGGAGGGTGCATTCGCGTGTGAGGGGCTCGGCTCTGTATTGGGTCAGGTTTCCATGCTTTAATACAGAGCACATCCAAACGGGTGAATTGGACTTCTATCAATACCAAATCAGTTTTTGAGCCTGAATACACACATCCAAACGCAGTGTGAGCCTCCTTATATCTTCCTCAAAATAGCCACCATACCTACCTATTATGGCATTTTTATAGTCATTCTGAGATATATTGCCATGCAACTTCCACCGTTCCATTTTATTATGACACACATCATCATTGTCATATTGCTTTGCATGATCATATAGCTGACATAGTATTTGTGGCTCAGCCACCGTTCGTAGTTTTTATACATGCTATGCTAGACCATTGCACATCCCGCTACACCACCGGAGGCATTCATATAGAGTCATCTTTTGTTCTAGTATCGACTTGTAATTTTATTTCGAGTTGTAAGTAAATATAAGTGTGATGATCATCATATTCATTATTAGAGCATTGTCCCAAGTGAGGAAAAAAGGCCAAAAAGAGCCCACAAAAAAAGAGGCCAAAAAGAGCCCAACAAAGAAAGGAAGAAAATGAGAGAAAAAGAGAGAAGGGGCAATGTTATTATCCTTTCCACACTTGTGCTTCAAAGTAGCACCATGTTTTTCATATACAGAGTCTCATATGCTTTGTTTTCATATAAGTAGTGAGAATTTTTCACTATAAGAACTTGGCTTGTATATTCCAATGATGGGCTTCCTCAAATGCTCGAGGTCTTCATGAGCAAGCAAGTTGGATGCACACCCACTTAGTTTTATTTCTGAGCTTTCATACACTTATTGCTCTTAGTGCATCCGTTGCATGGCAATCCCTACTCCTTGCATTGACATAAATTGATGGGCATCTCCATAGCCCGTTGATTAGCCTCGTCAATGTGAGACTTTCTTCTTTTTTGTCTTCTCCACACAACCTCCAACATCATACTCTATTCCACCCATAGTGCTATTACTACTTGCGAGTTGCGTTGGGATTTCCTTGAAGAGGAGAGGATGATGCAGTACAATAGACATACGTATTTCCCTCAGTTTATGAAACCAAGGTTATCAATCCAATAGAAGAACCAACCAACGACTCGCGAACATCACCTGCACACAAACAACAAATACTTGTAACCCAACGCGAACAAGGGGTTGTCAATCCCTTGATGGTAGCAAGATTAGATTGTATAGTTTTTGATAGATAGGTCAGACAAAATTACAAAATAAAATAAATAAAAGAAAATTGCAGGAAAGTATTTGGTTTTAATATATGATAAAAGAAAGACCCAGGGCCATAGTTTTCACTAGAGGATTCTCTCAATAAAATAGCATACGGTGGGTAAACAAATTACAGTTGGGCAATTGATAGAAAAGCAAATAATTCTGTACATAGGCATCACGTCCGAGACAAGTAGACCGAAACAATTCTGCATCTACTACTATTACTCCACACATCGAACGCTATCGAGCATGCATCTAGTGTATTAAGTTCATGGAAAAACAAAGTAATGCCTTAAGCAAGATGACATGATGTAGACAAGATAAATTCACTTATGAATAATCCCCATCTTTTTACCCTTAATAGCAACGATGCATGCATGTCGTGTCCCTTTCTATCACTCGGATCGAGCACCGCAAGATCGAACCCATTACAAAGCACCTCTTCCCATGGCAAGATAAATCAATCTAGTTGGCCAAACCAAACCAATAAATCGGAGAAGAAATATGAGGCTATAAAAATCATGCATAAAAGAGTTCAGAGAAAACTCACATAATATTCATGGCTATATCTTATCATAAACTCACAATTCATCGGATCCCAACAAACACACCGGAAAAAGTCATTACATCGAATAGATCTCCAAGAACACCAAGGAGAACATGGTATTGAAGATCAAATAGAGAGAAGAAGCCATCTAGCTACTAACTATGGACCCATAGGCATGTGGTAAACTACTCACGCATCATCAGAGGGCAGCAAGGATGATGTAGAGCCCCCCTTCGTGATCAAATCCCCCTCCGGCAGAGTGCCAGAAAAGGCCTCCAGATGGGATCTCGTGGTTCTGGAACTTGCGGCGGCGGAAAAAGTATTTGGACTCCTCTTTTGGTTTCACGATTTTAAAGAATTTATAGAGGCGGAGTTAGGTCAAACGGAGCCACATGGGTCTCACAAGCCATCAGGGCACGCCTACCCCCCTAGGCACGCCCTGGTGCCTTGTGGGCCCACGGTTCATCATCTGGTCTTCTCCCGAAGCTTCTAGTGTCTCTTTTGTCCAGAAAAAATCTCCAAAAAGTTTCGTGGCATTTGGACTTCATTTGGTACTGATATTCTACGAAACCAAAAACAAGCAAAAAACACCAACTGGGACTGGGCACTAAGTTAATAGGTTAGTCCCAAAAAATGATATGTAATTGCTTGCAAGTGTATATAAAACATTCAAGATTGATAATATAATAGCATGGAACAAAAAAAATTATAGATACGTTGGAGGCGTATGCGCTCATGTATTTCGTGAGAGTTGAAAAAGTTGAAGTGCATTAAAAAGTATGAACCAATTGCTCGGCTTGTCATCGGGGTTGTGCATGATAAAATACTTTGTGTTAAGAAGATGGAGCATGACAAGACTATATGATTTTGTAGGGGTAACTTTCTTTAGCATTGATATTTGAAAGATGAGATTGTTTGTTGGTATGCCTTATTATTATTGTTTTTATGTCAAACTATAGACTATTACTTTGAATCATTTGGATCTTAATATTCATGCCATACAGAGAAATTACATGATGCACATGGTAGGTAGCATTCCACTTCAAAAAAAAATGTTTTTGTCATTTACCTACTCGAGGACAAGCAGGCATTAAGGTTGGGGATGCTTGATACGTCTCCAACGTATCTATAATTTTTTATTGTTCCATGCTATTATAGTATCAATCTTGGTTGTTTTATATGCAATTATATATCATTTTTTGGACTAACCTATTAACCTAGTGCCAAGTGACAGTTGCTATTTTTTGCTTGTTTTGACTTTTCAGGAAATCAATATCAAACAGAGTCAGAGAAAAAACTTCGGATTAATTTTTTCTGGACTAGAAGAGACCCTAGAAGGTTCGGGAGAAGACCTGACGAGCCACGAGGGAGCGACTCGAGAGGCACGCCCCAGGGGGCGCGGCCCTAGGCTTGTGGGCCCCTTGTGGCACCTCTTGACCTAATTTCGCCTCTATAAATCCTCAAATATTCCCTCGACATCAGAGAGCCACCTGAAATACTTTTTACGTTGCCGCAAGTTTCTGTTCCCATGAGATCCCACGTGGAGGCCTTCTCAGGTACTCTGCCGGAGGGGGAATCGATCATGGAGGGGCTTTACATCAACCTTGTTGCCCTTCTGATGATGTGTGAGTAGTTCACCACAGACCTACGGATCCATAGCTAGTAGCTAGATGGCTTCTTCTCTCTCTTTGATCTTCAATACAATGTTCTCCTCAATGTTCTTGGAGATCTATTCGATGTGATGACTTTTTGCGGTGTGTTTGTTGGGATCCGATGAATTGCGAGTCTATGATCAGATTATCCATGAATACTATTTGAGTTTTCTCCGAACTCTTTTATGCATGATTCTTATAGCTTTGTATTTCTCTTCGATCTATTAATTTGGTTTGGCCAACTAGATTGGTTTTTCTTGCAATGGGAGAGGTACTTTGTGATGGGTTCGATCTTGCGGTGCTCAATCCCAGTGATAGAAAGGTACATGACACATATTTGTATCGTTTCCACTAAGGATAAAAAGATGGGGTTTATTCATGCGTGAGTTTACTTTGTCTACATCATGCCATCTTGCTTAAGGCGTTACTCCGTTCTTTATGAACTTAATACTCTAGATGCATGCTGGATAGTGGTCGATGTGTGGAGTAATAGTAGTAGGTGCAGGTAGGAGTTGGTCTACTTGTCTCAGACATGATGCCTATATACATGATCATTGCCTTGGATATCGTCATGATTATTTGCTTTTCTATCAATTGCCCAACAGTAATTTGTTTACCCACCGTATGCTATTTTCATGAGAAAAGCCTCTAGTAAAAACTATGCCCCCTACTTTTTGTCATATATTAAAAAAAATAAAAAAATACCTTGCTGCAATTTTTCTTTATTTCTTTTATTTTATGTTTCAATTATCTATCTATCACTACAAGATTTGATCCTTGCAATTAACCATGAGGGATTGAGAATCCCTCGATCGCGTTGGGTGCAAGTATTTGTTATTTTGTGTGTAGGTACTGCTAACGAGGTGTTGCATGGTTCTCCTAATGGATTTATAACCTTGGTTCTTAACTAAAGGAAATACTTGTCTCTACTGTACTACATCATCCTCTCCCCATCGAGGAAATCTCAATGCAGCTCACAAGTAGCAGGAACCCTTTCGGAGAGATAGTAGGAGGGTTGCGCAACATCCAACTCCTACCTGCATCTACTACTATTACTCCACACATCAACCGCTATCCAACATACATCTAGTGTATTAAGTTAACAAGAACGGAGTAACACCTTAAGCAGGATGACATGATGTAGAGGGATATATCCAAACAATATGAACAAACCCCATCTTTTTATCCTTAATGGCAACAATACAAATACGTGTCATGTCCCCTTCTGTCACTGGGAATAAGCACCGCAAGATTAAAACCATTACAAAGCACCTCTCCCATTGCAAGAAGAATCAATCTAGTTGGCCAGACCAAATCAGTAGATTGGGGAGAAATTACAAAGCTATCTTAATCATGCAAAAAAGAGTTCAGAGAAGACTCAGATAATATTCATAGATAATCTGATAAACCCACAATTCATCGGATCTCAACAAACGCACCGCAAAAGAAGATTACATCTAATAGATCTCCAAGAACATCGAGGAGAACATTGTATTGAAGATCAAAGAGAGAGAAGAAGCCATCTAGCTACTAGCTATGGACCCGTAGGACTGTGGTAAACTACTCACACATCATCGGAAGGGCAGGAAAGTTGATGTAGAATCCCTCCATGGTTGAATCCCCCTCCGGCAGAGTACCAGAAAAGCTCTCTGGATCGCGCGAGGACAGAAACTTGCGGCGGTGGAAAAGTATTTTTGGTGTGCCCCTGGTGTACGGGAAATATTTGGGCATTTATAGAAGAAGAATTAGGGTTAGAAGTACCATAGGGGGCCCACAAGCCTGGGGGCACCCCCCTAGGGCGCGCCCTCCGAGCTTGACACCAACCGGTAGCCCCTTTGACCTCCTCCCGAAGGTTCATGGGTGTCTTGTGGTCCAAGAAAAATCTTTAAAAAGTTTCATTCAGTTTGTACTCCGTTTGGTATTGATTTTCTGTATAGGCAAAAACAAGGAAAAACAGTAACTCACACTTGGCACTAGGTTAATAGACTAGTCCCAAAAAGTGATATAAAATAGCATAATAATGCATATAAAACATCCAAGATTGATAATATAATAGCATGGAACAATCGAAAATTATAGATACATTGGAGATGTATCAAGCATCCATAAGCTTAATTCCTGCTCGTCCTCGAGTAGATAAATGATGAAAACAAATTTTTTGATGTGGAACGCTACCTAACATGTTTATCATGTAATATTTCTTTATGTGGCATGAATATTCAGATCTGTAAGATTCAAAACAAAAGTTTAATATTGACATAAAAACAATAATACTTCAAGCATACTAAAAAGCAATCATGTCTTTTTAAAATATAATGGCTAAAGAAAGTTATCCGTACAAAATCATATAGTCTTGTCATGCTCCATCTTCTTAACACAAAGAATTTATCATGCACAACCCCGGTGTTAGCCAAGCAATCGGTTCATAGTTTTTAATGCGCTTCAGCTTTTTCAACTCTCATGCAATATATGAGCGTGAGACATGGATATAGCACTATGGGTGGACTAGAATATGAAGTTGGAGGTTGTGTGGAGAAGACAAAAAAGGAGAAAGTCTCACATTGACGAGGCTAATTAACGGGCTATGGAGATGCCCATCAATTGATGTCAATACAAGGAGTAGGGATTGCCATGCAGCGGATGCACTAGAGCTATAAGTGTATGAAAGCTCAAAAGAAAACTAAGTGGCTGTGCATCCAACTTGCTTGCTGATAACCCACAAGTATAGGGGATCAATTGTAGCCTCTTTCGATAAGTAAGAGTGTCGAACCAAACGAGGAGCTAAAGGTAGAACAAATATTCCCTCAAGTTCTATCGACCACCGATACAACTCTACGCACGCTTAACATTCACTTTACCTAGAACAAGTATGAAACTAGAAGTACTTTGTAGGTGTTTTTGGATAGGTTAGCAAGATAATAAAGAGCATGCAAATAAAAAGTAGGGGCTGTTTTAGATGAAGACACAACTAAATTAGTTTTAGTAGAGAGCTTTTTGTCACGAGAAAGTTATTTTTCCCTAGGCAATCGATAACTAGACCGGTAATCATTATTGCAATTTTATTTGAGGGATAGGCATCAGCTAACATACTTTCTCTTCTTGGATCATATGCACTTATGATTGGAACTCTAGCAAGCATCCACAACTACTAAAGATCATTAAGGTAAAACCCAACCATAGCATTAAAGTATCAAGTCCTCTTTATTCCCATACACCATGACCCACTTATCCGTGTTTGTGTTTCAGTCACTCACGCAACGCAAACAATAAGCAAACCATGAACATATTGCAAAACCTACAGCGGGGATCCCTCACGCTTGCGCGACACGGAGAGCACCATAGGATAGCACCAATAATAAAACATGCAACTCAAACCAATCACGATAATCAATTAACCCATAGGACAAAACGGATCTACTCAAACATCATAGGATAGCCATACATCATTGGGAAATAATATATAGCATTGAGCACCATGTTTAAGTAGAGATTACAGCGGGTCAAAGAGGGGTTACACCGCTGCATAGAGGGGGGAAGAGTTGGTGATGACGGCGGTGAAGTTGTTGGTGTAGATTGCGGTGACGATGATGGCCCCGGCGGCACTCCGGTGCCACCGGAAGCGAGGGGGAGAGAGCCCCCTCCTTCTTCTTCTTCCTTGACTTTCTCCCTAGATGGGAGAAGGGTTTCCTCTCTGGTCCATGGTCTCCATGGCGTGGGAGGGGTGAGAGCCCCTCCGAGATTGGATCTGTCTCTCTGTCTCTCTTTGTTTCTGCGCTCTCTGATTTTGCCCTTTCACCGTTTCTTAAATTCCCGGAGATCCGTAACTCCGATTGGGCTGAATTTTGGACATGATCTCTATCTGTATATTAGATTTCTTGCGGCGAAAGAAGGGCACCAACCGCCTTACGGGGTGGCCACAAGGGCCCATGGCGCTCCTGACCCCCTGGGGCGCGCCGCCTGCCTCGTTACTACAGACTGTTCTGTTTTTGACAGATTCTGTTTTTCATGTGTTGTTTGCTTATTTTGATGAATCTATGGCTAGTAAAATAGTTTATAGACCATAGAGAAGTTGGAATACAGTAGGTTTAACACCAATATAAATAAATAATGAGTTCATCACAGTACCTTGAAGTGGTGTTTTGTTTTCTTTCGCTGACGGAGCTCACAAGATTTTCTGTTAAGTTTTGTGTTGTGAAGTTTTCAAGTTTTGGGTAAAAGATTTGATGGATTATGGAACAAGGAGTGGCAAGAGCCTATGCTTGGGGATTCCCATGGCACCCCAAGATAATCTAAGGACACCAAAAAGCCAAAGCTTGGGGATGCCCCGGAAGGCATCCCCTCTTTTGTCTACTTCCATAGGTAACTTTACTTGGAGCTATATTTTTATTCACCACATGATATGTGTTTTGCTTGGAGCGTCTTGTATGATTTGAGTTTTTGCTTTTTAGTTTACCACAATCATCTTTGCTGGACACACATTTTGAGAGAGACACACATGATTCGGAATTTATTAGAATACTCTATGCGCTTCACTTAAATCTTTTGAGCTAAATTTTGCTCTAGTGCTTCACTTATATCTTTTAGAGGACGGTGGTGATTTTGTTTTATAGAAACTATTATTCTCTCATACTTCACTTATATTATTTTGAGAGTCTTAAACAGCATGGTAATTTGCTTAAATAATCCTAATATGCTAGGTATTCAAGACTAATAAAAAAACATTCTTATGAGTGTGCTGAATACTAAGAGAAGTTTGATGCTTGATGATTGTTTTGAGATATGGAGGTAGTGATATTAAAGTTGTGCTAGTTGAGTAGTTGTGAATTTGAGAAATACTTGTGTTGAAGTTCGCAAGTCCTGTAGCATGCACGTATGGTAAACGTTATGTAACAAATTTGAAACATGAGGTGTTCTTTGATTGTCCTCCTTATGAGTGGCGGTCGGGGATGAGCGATGGTCTTTTCCTACCAATCTATCCCCCTAGGAGCATGCGCGTAGTGCTTGGTTTTTGATGACTTGTAGATTTTTGCAATAAGTATGTGAGTTCTTTATGACTAATGTTGAATCCATGGATTATACGCACTCTTACCCTTCCATCATTGCTAGCCTCTTCGGTACCGTGCATTGCCCTTTCTCACATTGAGAGTTGGTGCAAACTTCGCCGGTGCATCCAAACCCCGTGATATGATACGCTCTTTCACACATAAACCTCCTTATATCTTCCTCAAAACAGCCACCATACCTACCTATTATGGCATTTCCATAGCCATTCCGAGATATATTGCCATGCAACTTTCCACCGTTCCGTTTATTATGACACGCTCATCATTGTCATATTGCTTTGCATGATCATGTAGTTGACATCGTATTTGTGGCAAAGCCACCGCCCATAATTTTTCATACATGTCACTCTTGATTCATTGTTATCCCGGTATACCGCCGGAAGCATTCATATAGAGTCATACTTTGTTCTAGTATCGAGTTGTAATCATTGAGTTGTAAATAAATAGAAGTGTGATGATCATCATTCATAGAGCATTGTCCCAAAAATAAGAGAAAGGCCAAATAAAAAAACAAGGCCCAAAAATAAAAATAAAAAGGGACAATGCTACTATCCTTTTTTCCACACTTGTGCTTCAAAGTAGCACCATGATCTTCATGATAGAAAGTCTCTTGTTTTGTCACTTTCATATACTAGTGGGAACTTTTCATTATAGAACTTGGCTTGTATATTCCAACAATGGGCTTCCTCAAATGCCCTAGGTCTTCGTGAGCAAGCAAGTTGGATGCACACCCACTTAGTTTCTTTTGTTGAGCTTTCATGCATTTATAGCTCTAGTGCATCCGTTTGCATGGCAATCCCTACTCCTTGCATTAACATCAATCGATGGGCATCTCCATAGCTCATTGATTAGCCTCGTTGATGTGAAACTTTCTCCTTTTTGTCTTCTCCACATAACCCCCATCATTATATTCTATTCCACCCATAGTGCTATATCCATGGCTCACGCTCATGTATTGCGTGAAGGTTGAAAAAAGTTTGAGATTACTAAAGTATGAAACAATTGCTTGGCTTGTTATCGGGGTTGTGCATGATGAGAGCATTCTTGTGTGACGAAAATGGAGCATGACTAAACTATATGATTTTTTAGGGATGAACTTTCTTTGGCCATGTTATTTTGAGAGGACATAATTGCTTAGTTAGTATGCTTGAAGTATTATTACTTTTATGTCAATATTAATCCTTTATCTTGAATCTTTCGGATTTGAATATTCATACCAAAATTAAGAGAATTACATTGAAATTATGCCAAGTAGCATTCCACATCAAAAATTCTGTTTTTATCATTTACCTACTCGAGGACGAGCAGGAATTAAGCTTGGGGATGCTTGATATGTCTCCAACGTATCTATAATTTTTTATTGTTCCATGCTATATTATATTCTGTTTTGGACATTATTGGGCTTTATTATACACTTTTATATTATTTTTGGGACTAATCTATTAACCGGAGGCCCAGCCCAGAATTGCTATTTTTTGCCTATTTCAGAGTTTCGCAGAAAAAGAATATCAAACGGAGTCCAAACGGAATGAAACCTTCGGGAACGTGATTTTCGGAACGAACGTGATCCAGAGGAATTGGACCCTACGTCAAGACACCAACCAGGAGGGCACAAGGTAGGGGGGTGCGCCTACCCCCCTGGGCGCGCCCTCCACCCTCGTGGGCCCCACGTTGCTCCACCGACGTACTTCTTCCTCCTATATATACCTACGTACCCCCAAACTACCAGATACAGAGCCAAAAAACTAATTCCACCACCGCAACCTTCTGTACCCGTGAGATCCCATCTTGGGGCCTTTTCCGGAGCTCCGCCGGAGGGGCCATCGATCACGGAGGGCTTCTACATCAACACCATAGCCTCTCCGATGATGTGTGAGTAGTTTACCTCAGACCTTCGGGTCCATAGTTATTAGCTAGCTGGCTTCTTCTCTCTCTTTGGATCTCAATACAATGTTCTCCCCCTCTCTTGTGGAGATCTATTCGACGTAATCTTGTTTTGCGGTGTGTTTGTTGAGACCGATGAATTGTGGGTTCATGATCAAGTTTATCTATGAACAATATTTGAATCTTCTCTGAATTCTTTTATGTATGATTGGTTATCTTTGCAAGTCTATTCGAATTATCAGTTCGGTTTGGCCTACTAGATTGATCTTTCTTGCAATGGGAGAAGTGCTTAGCTTTGGGTTCAATCTTGCGGTGTCCTTTCCCAGTGACAGTAGGGGCAGCAAGGCACGTATTGTATTGTTGCCATCGAGGATAACAAGATGGGGTTTATATCATATTGCATGAGTTTATCCCTCTACATCATGTCATCTTGCTTAAAGCGTTACTCTGTTCTTATGAACTTAATACTCTAGATGCATGCTGGATAGCGGTCGATGTGTGGAGTAATAGTAGTAGATACAGGCAGGAGTCGGTCTACTTGTCTCGGACGTGATGCCTATATACATGATCATACCTAGATATTCTCATAACTATGCTCAATTCTGTCAATTGGTCAACAGCAATTTGTTCACCCACCGTAATATTTATGCTCTTGAGAGAAGCCTCTAGTGAAACCTATGGCCCCCGGGTCTATTTTATATCATATTAATCTTCCAACAGTTAGCTATTTTTATTGCCTTTTATTTTACTTTGCATCTTTATCATAAAAATACCAAAAATATTATCCTATCATATCTATCAGATCTCACTCTCGTAAGTGACCGTGAAGGGATTGACAACCCCTTTATTGCGTTGGTTGCGAGGATTTATTTGTTTGTGTAGGTGCGAGGGACTCGTGCGTGGCCTCCTACTGGATTGATACCTTGGTTCTCAAAAACTGAGGGAAATACTTACGCTACTTTGCTGCATCACCCTTTCCTCTTCAAGGGAAAACCAACGCAGGGCTCAAGAGGTAGCAGGGTGGAATAGAATATGAAGTTGGAGGTTATGTGGAGAAGACAAAAAAGGAGAAAGTCTCACTTTGATGAGGCTAATTAACGGGCTATGGAGATGCCCATCAATTGTTGTCAATACAAGGAGTGGGGATTGCCATGCAACGGATGCACTAGAGCTATAAGTGTATGAAAGCTCAAAAGAAAACTAAGTGGCTATGCATCCAACTTGCTTGCTGATAACCCACAAGTATAGGGGATCAATTGTAGCCTCTTTCGATAAGTAAGAGTGTCGAACCCAACGAGGAGCTAAAGGTAGAACAAATATTCCCTCAAGTTTTATCGACCACCGATACAACTCTACGCACGCTTAACATTCACTTTACCTAGAACAAGTATGAAACTAGAAGTACTTTGTAGGTGTTTTTGGATAGGTTAGCAAGATAATAAAGAGCACGCAAATAAAAAGTAGGGGCTGTTTTAGATGAAGACACAACTAAATTAGTTTTAGTAGAGAGCTTTTTGTCACGAGAAAGTTATTTTTCCCTAGGCAATCGATAACTAGACCGGTAATCATTATTGCAATTTTATTTGAGGGATAGGCATCAGCTAACATACTTTCTCTTCTTGAATCATATGCACTTATGATTGGAATATTTCTTTATGTGGCATGAATATTCAGATCTGTAAGATTCAAAACAAAAGTTTAATATTGACATAAAAACAATAATACTTCAAGCATACTAAAAAGCAATCATGTCTTTTCGAAATATAATGGCTAAAGAAAGTTATCCGTACAAAATCATATAGTCTTGTCATGCTCCATCTTCTTAACACAAAGAATTTATCATGCACAACCCCGCTGTTATCCAAGCAATCGGTTCATATTTTTTAATGCGCTTCAGCTTTTTCAACTCTCACGCAATATATGAGCGTGAGACATGGATATAGCACTATGGGTGTGATACGTCTCCAACGTATCTATAATTTTTGATTGTTCCATGCTATATTATATTCAGTTTTGGAAATTATTAGGCTTTATTATACACTTTTATATTATTTTTGGGACTAACCTATTAACCGGAGCCCAGCCCAGAAGAATACCAAACGGAGTCCAAACGGAATGAAACCTTCGGGAACGTGATTTTCGGAACGAATGTGATCCAGAGGACTTGGACCCTACGTCAAGACATCAACCAGGAGGGCACGATGTAGGGGGGCACGCCTACCCCCCTGGGCGCGCCCTCCACCCTCGTGGGCCCCACGTTGCTCCACCGACGTACTTCTTCCTCCTGTATATACCTACGTACCCCCAAACTACCAGATACGGAGC
Organism: Triticum aestivum; assembly: GCF_018294505.1. Taxonomy (NCBI): domain Eukaryota; kingdom Viridiplantae; phylum Streptophyta; class Magnoliopsida; order Poales; family Poaceae; genus Triticum; species Triticum aestivum. The sequence goes on from NC_057805.1 coordinate 92,681,325, forward strand.
CAAAAACCTAATTCCACCACCGCAACCTTCCGTACCCATGAGATCCCATCTTGGGGCCTTTTCCGGAGCTCCGCCGGAGGGGCCATCGATCACGGAGGGCTTCTACATCAACACCATAGCCTCTCCGATGATGTGTGAGTAGTTTACCTCAGACCTTCGGGTCCATAGTTATTAGCTAGCTGGCTTCTTCTCTCTCTTTGGATCTCAATACAATGTTCTCCCCCTCTCTTGTGGAGATCTATTCGATGTAATCTTCTTTTGCGGTGTGTTTGTTGAGACCGATGAATTGTGGGTTCATGATCAAGTTTATCTATGAACAATATTTGAATCTTCTCTGAATTCTTTTATGTATGATTGGTTATCTTTGCAAGTCTATTCGAATTATCAGTTCGGTTTGGCCTACTAGATTGATCTTTCTTGCAATGGGAGAAGTGCTTAGCTTTGGGTTCAATCTTGCGGTGTCCTTTCCCAGTGACAGTAGGGGCAGCAAGGCACGTATTGTATTGTTGCCATCGAGGATAACAAGATGGGGTTTATATCATATTGCATGAGTTTATCCCTCTACATCATGTCATCTTGCTTAAAGCGTTACTCTGTTCTTATGAACTTAATACTCTAGATGCATGCTGGATAGCGGTCGATGTGTGGAGTAATAGTAGTAGATGCAGGCAGGAGTCGGTCTACTTGTCTCGGACGTGATGCCTATATACATGATCATACCTAGATATTCTCATAACTATGCTCAATTCTGTCAATTGGTCAACAGCAATTTGTTCACCCACCGTAATATTTATGCTCTTGAGAGAACCTCTAGTGAAACCTATGGCCCCCGGGTCTATTTTATATCATATTAATCTTCCAACACTTAGCTATTTTTATTGCCTTTTATTTTACTTTGCATCTTTATCATAAAAATACCAAAAATATTATCCTATCATATCTATCAGATCTCACTCTCGTAAGTGACCATGAAGGGATTGACAACCCCTTTATTGTGTTGGTTGCGAGGATTTATTTGTTTGTGTAGGTGCGAGGGACTCGTGTGTGGCCTCCTACTGGATTGATACCTTGGTTCTCAAAAACCGAGGGAAATACTTACGCTACTTTGCTGCATCACCCTTTCCTCTTCAAGGGAAAACCAATGCAGTGCTCAAGAGGTAGCAAGAAGGATTTCTGGCGCCGTTGCCGGGGAGTCTACGCAAAAGTCAACATACCAAGTACCCATCACAAACCCTTATCTCCCGCATTACATTATTTGCCATTTGCCTCTCGTTTTCCTCTCCCCCACTTCACCCTTGCCGTTTTATTCGCTCTCTCTTTTCCGTTCGCCTCTTTTTCGCTTGCTTCTTGTTTGCTCGTGTGTTGGATTGCTTGTTTGTCACGATGGCTCAAGATAATACTAAGTTGTGTGACTTTACCAATACCAACAATAATGATTTTCTTAGCACTCCGATTGCTCCTCTTACCGATACTGAATCTTGTGAAATCAATGCTGCTTTGTTGAATCTTGTCATGAAGATCAATTCGCCGGCCTTCCTAGTGAAGATGCCGCTACCCATCTAAATAGCTTCGTTGATTGTGTGATATGCAAAAGAAGAAAGATGTGGACAATGATATTGTTAAATTGAAGCTATTTCCCTTTTCGCTTAGAGATCGTGCTAAAGCTTGGTTTTCATCTTTGCCTAAAAATAGTATTGATTCTTGGAATAAGTGCAAAGATGCTTTTATCTCTAAGTATTTTCCTCCCGCTAAGATCATCTCTCTTAGAAACGATATTATGAATTTTAAGCAACTTGATCATGAACATGTTGCACAAGCTTGGGAGAGGATGAAATTAATGATACGTAATTGTCCTACACATGGTTTGAATTTATGGATGATCATACAAATTTTTATGCCGGATTGAATTTTGCTTCTAGAAATCTTTTAGATTCGGCCGCGGGAGGCACTTTTATGGAAATCACTTTAGGAGAAGCTACTAAACTCCTAGATAATATTATGGTTAATTATTCTCAATGGCACACTGAAAGATCTACTATAAAAAAGTGCATGCGATAGAAGAAATTAATGTTTTGAGTGGAAAGATGGATGAACTTATGAAATTATTTGCTACTAAGAGTGTTTCTTCTGATCCTAATGATATGCCTTTGTCTACTTTGATTGAGAATAATAATGAATCTATGGATGTGAATTTTGTTGGTAGGAATAATTTTGGTAACAACGCGTATAGAGGAAACTTTAATCCTAGGCCTTATCCTAGTAATTCCTCTAATAATTATGGTAATTCCTACAACAATTCTTATGGGAACTTTAATAAGATGCCTTCTGAATTTGAGACTAGTGTTAAGGAATTTATGAATTCGCAAAAGAATTTCAATGCTTTGCTTGAAGAAAAATTGCTTAAAGTTGATGAATTGGCTAGGAACGTTGATAGAATTTCTCTTGATGTTGATTCTTTAAAACTTAGATCTATTCCACCTAAGCATGATATCAATGAGTCTCTCAAAGCCATGAGAATTTCCATTGATGAGTGCAAAGAAAGAACCGCTAGGATGCGTGCTAAGAAAGATTGCTTTGTGAAAGCGTGTTCTTCTAGTTTCTATGAAAATAAAGATGAAGATCTAAAAGTTATTGATGTGTCCCCTATTAAATCTTTGTTTTGCAATATGAATCTTGATAATGATGGGACTGAATATGATCCACCTTTACCTAGAAGGCGTTCCAAAAATTCGGAGTTTTTAGATCTTGATGCAAAAATTGGTAAAAGTGGGATTGAAGAGATCAAAACTTTAGATATTAATGAACCCACTATTTTGGATTTCAAGGAATTTAATTATGATAATTGCTCTTTGATAGATTGTATTTCCTTGTTGCAATCCGTGCTAAATTCTCCTCATGCTTATAGTCAAAATAAAGCTTTTACTAAACATATCGTTGATGCTTTGATGCAATCTTATGAAGAAAAACTTGAGTTGGAAGTTTCTATCCCTAGAAAACTTTATGATGAGTGGGAACCTACTATTAAAATTAAAATTAAAGATCATGAATGCTATGCTTTGTGTGATTTGGGTGCTAGTGTTTCCACGATTCCAAAGACTTTGTGCGATTTGCTAGGTTTCCGTGATTTTGATGATTGCTCTTTAAACTTGCACCTTGCGGATTCCACCATTAAGAAACCTATGGGAAGAATTAATGATGTTCTTATTATTGCAAATAGGAATTATGTGCCCGTAGATTTTATTGTTCTTGATATAGATTGCAATCCTTCATGTCCTATTATTCTTGGTAGACCTTTCCTTAGAACGATCGGTGCAATTATTGATATGAAGGAAGGAAATATTAGATTCCAATTTCCGTTAAGGAAAGGCATGGAACATTTTCCTAGAAAGAAAATAAAATTACCATATGAATCTATCATGAGAGCCACTTATGGATTGCCTACCAAAGATGGCAATACCTAGATCTATCCTTGCTTTTATGCCTAGCTAGGGGCGTTAAACGATAGCGCTTGTTGGGAGGCAACCCAATTTTATTTTTAGTTTTTTTGCTTTTTGCTTCTGTTTAGGAATAAATCTTTGATCTAGCCTCTGGTTAGATTTTTTTATGTTTTAATTAGTGTTTGTGCCAAGTTAAACCTATAGGATCTTCTTGGATGATAGTTATTTGATCTTGCTGAAAATTGCAGAAACTTTCTGTTCACAAAATAATTGTTAAAAATCACCAGAACGTGATAAAATATTGATTCCAATTGCTGCTGATCAATAAACAAATTTTCTAGGTCGTCCTATTTTGGCTGAATTTTGGAGTTCCAGAAGTTTGCGTTAGTTACAGATTACTACAGACTGTTCTGTTTTTGACAGATTCTGTTTTTCGTGTGTTGTTTGCTTATTTTGATGAATCTATGGCTAGTAAAATAGTTTATAAACCATAGAGAAGTTGGAATACAGTAGGTTTAACACCAATATAAATAAATAATGAGTTCATTACAGTACCTTGAAGTGGTGTTTTGTTTTCTTTCGCTAACGGAGCTCACGAGATTTTCTGTTAAGTTTTGTGTTGTGAAGTTTTCAAGTTTTGGGTAAAAGATTTGATGGATTATGGAACAAGGAGTGGCAAGAGCCTAAGCTTGGGAATGCCCATGGCACCCCAAGATAATCTAAGGACACCAAAAAGCCAAAGCTTGGGGATGCCCCGGAAGGCATCCCCTCTTTCGTCTACTTCCATCGGTAACTTTACTTGGAGCTATATTTTTATTCACCACATGATATGTGTTTTGCTTGGAGCGTCTTGTATGATTTGAGTCTTTGCTTTTTAGTTTACCACAATCATCTTTGCTGGACACACCTTTTGAAAGAGACACACATGATTCGGAATTTATTAGAATACTCTATGTGCTTCACTTAAATCTTTTGAGCTATATAGTTTTTGCTCTACTGCTCCACTTATATCTTTTAGAGCACGGTGGTGGATTTTGTTTTATAGAAACTATTATTCTCTCATACTTCACTTATATTATTTTGAGAGTCTTAAACAGCATGGTAATTTGCTTAAATAATCCTAATTTGCTAGGTATTCAAGACTAGTAAAAAACTTTCTTATGAGTGTGCTGAATACTAAGAGAAGTTTGATGCTTGATGATTGTTTTGAGATATGGAGGTAGTGATATTAAAGTTGTGCTAGTTGAGTAGTTGTGAATTTGAGAAATACTTGTGTTGAAGTTTGCAAGTCCCGTAGCATGCACGTATGGTAAACGTTATGTAACAAATTTGAAACATGAGGTGTTCTTTGATTGTCCTCCTTATGAGTGGCGGTCGGGGACGAGCGATGGTCTTTTCCTACCAATCTATCCCCCTAGGAGCATGCGCGTAGTGCTTGGTTTTTGATGACTTGTAGATTTTTGCAATAAGTATGTGAGTTCTTTATGACTAATGTTGAGTCCATGGATTATACGCACTCTTACCCTTCCATCATTGCTAGCCTCTTCGGTACCGTGCATTGCCCTTTCTCACATTGAGAGTTGGTGCAAACTTCGCCGGTGCATCCAAACCCCGTGATATGATACGCTCTTTCACACATAAACCTCCTTATATCTTCCTCAAAACAGCCACCATACCTACCTATTATGGCATTTCCATAGCCATTCCGAGATATATTGCCATGCAACTTTCCACCGTTCCGTTTATTATGACACGCTCATCATTGTCATATTGCTTTGCATGATCATGTAGTTGACATCGTATTTGTGGCAAAGCCACCGCCCATAATTTTTCATACATGTCACTCTTGATTCATTGTTATCCCGGTATACCGCCGGAGGCATTCATATAGAGTCATACTTTGTTCTAGTATCGAGTTGTAATCATTGAGTTGTAAATAAATAGAAGTGTGATGATCATCATTCATAGAGCATTGTCCCAAAAATAAGAGAAAGGCCAAATAAAAAAAACAAGGCCCAAAAAATAAAAAATAAAAAGGGACAATGCTACTATCCTTTTTTCCACACTTGTGCTTCAAAGTAGCACCATGATCTTCATGATAGAAAGTCTCTTGTTTTGTCACTTTCATATACTAGTGGGAATTTTCATTATAGAACTTGGCTTGTATATTCCAACAATGGGCTTCCTCAAATGCCCTAGGTCTTCGTGAGCAAGCAAGTTGGATGCACACCCACTTAGTTTCTTTTGTTGAGCTTTCATGCATTTATAGCTCTAGTGCATCCGTTGCATGGCAATCCCTACTCCTTGCATTAACATCAATCGATGGGCATCTCCATAGCTCATTGATTAGCCTCGTTGATGTGAGACTTTCTCCTTTTTGTCTTCTCCACATAACCCCCATCATTATATTCTATTCCACCCATAGTGCTATATCCATGGCTCACGCTCATGTATTGCGTGAAGGTTGAAAAAAGTTTGAGATTACTAAAGTATGAAACAATTGCTTGGCTTGTCATCGGGGTTGTGCATGATGAGAGCATTCTTGTGTGACGAAAATGGAGCATGACTAAACTATATGATTTTGTAGGGATGAACTTTCTTTGGCCATGTTATTTTGAGAGGACATAATTGCTTAGTTAGTATGCTTGAAGTATTATTACTTTTATGTCAATATTAACCTTTATCTTGAATCTTTCGGATCTGAATATTCATACCACAATTAAGAGAATTACATTGAAATTATGCCAAGTAGCATTCCACATCAAAAATTCTGTTTTTATCATTTACCTACTCGAGGACGAGCAGGAATTAAGCTTGGGGATGCTTGATACGTCTCCAACGTATCTATAATTTTTTATTGTTCCATGCTATATTATATTCTGTTTTGGACATTATTGGGCTTTATTATACACTTTTATATTATTTTTGGGACTAACTATTAACCGGAGGCCCAGCCCAGAATTGCTATTTTTTGCCTATTTCAGAGTTTCGCAGAAAAAGAATATCAAACGGAGTCCAAACGGAATGAAACCTTCGGGAACGTGATTTTCGGAACGAACGTGATCCAGAGGACTTGGACCCTACGTCAAGACATCAACCAGGAGGGCACGAGGTAGGGGGTGCGCCTACCCCCCTGGGCGCGCCCTCCACCCTCGTGGGCCCCACGTTGCTCCACCGACGTACTTCTTCCTCCTATATATACCTACGTACCCCCAAACTACCAGATACAGAGCCAAAAAACCTAATTCCACCACCGCAACCTTCTGTACCCGTGAGATCCCATCTTGGGGCCTTTTCCGGAGCTCCGCCGGAGGGGCATCGATCACGGAGGGCTTCTACATCAACACCATAGCCTCTCCGATGATGTGTGAGTAGTTTACCTCAGACCTTCGGGTCCATAGTTATTAGCTAGATGGCTTCTTCTCTCTTTTGGATCTCAATACAATGTTCTCCCCCTCTCTTGTGGAGATCTATTCGACGTAATCTTCTTTTGCGGTGTGTTTGTTGAGACCGATGAATTGTGGGTTTATGATCAAGTTTATCTATGAACAATATTTGAATCTTCTCTGAATTCTTTTATGTATGATTGGTTATCTTTGCAAGTCTCTTCGAATTATCAGTTTGGTTTGGCCTACTAGATTGATCTTTCTTGCAATGGGAGAAGTGCTTAGCTTTGGGTTCAATCTTGCGGTGTCCTTTCCCAGTGACAGTAGGGGCAGCAAGGCACGTATTGTATTGTTGCCATCGAGGATAACAAGATGGGGTTTATATCATATTGCATGAGTTTATCCCTCTACATCATGTCATCTTGCTTAAAGCGTTACTCTGTTCTTATGAACTTAATACTCTAGATGCATGCTGGATAGCGGTCGATGTGTGGAGTAATAGTAGTAGATACAGGCAGGAGTCGGTCTACTTGTCTCGGACGTGATGCCTATATACATGATCATACCTAGATATTCTCATAACTATGCTCAATTCTGTCAATTGCTCAACAGCAATTTGTTCACCCACCGTAATATTTATGCTCTTGAGAGAAGCCTCTAGTGAAACCTATGGCCCCCGGGTCTATTTTATATCATATTAATCTTCCAACAGTTAGCTATTTTTATTGCCTTTTATTTTACTTTGCATCTTTATCATAAAAATACCAAAAATATTATCCTATCATATCTATCAGATCTCACTCTCGTAAGTGACCGTGAAGGGATTGACAACCCCTTTATTGCGTTGGTTGCGAGGATTTATTTGTTTGTGTAGGTGCGAGGGACTCGTGCGTGGCCTCCTACTGGATTGATACCTTGGTTCTCAAAAACTGAGGGAAATACTTACGCTACTTTGCTGCATCACCCTTTCCTCTTCAAGGGAAAACCAACGCAGGGCTCAAGAGGTAGCAGGGTGGAATAGAATATGAAGTTGGAGGTTCTGTGGAGAAGACAAAAAAGGAGAAAGTCTCACTTTGATGAGGCTAATTAACGGGCTATGGAGATGCCCATCAATTGTTGTCAATACAAGGAGTGGGGATTGCCATGCAACGGATGCACTAGAGCTATAAGTGTATGAAAGCTCAAAAGAAAACTAAGTGGCTATGCATCCAACTTGCTTGCTGATAACCCACAAGTATAGGGGATCAATTGTAGCCTCTTTCGATAAGTAAGAGTGTCGAACCCAACGAGGAGCTAAAGGTAGAACAAATATTCCCTCAAGTTTTATCGACCACCGATACAACTCTACGCACGCTTAACATTCACTTTACCTAGAACAAGTATGAAACTAGAAGTACTTTGTAGGTGTTTTTGGATAGGTTAGCAAGATAATAAAGAGCACGCAAATAAAAAGTAGGGGCTGTTTTAGATGAAGACACAACTAAATTAGTTTTAGTAGAGAGCTTTTTGTCACGAGAAAGTTATTTTTCCCTAGGCAATCGATAACTAGACCGGTAATCATTATTGCAATTTTATTTGAGGGATAGGCATCAGCTAACATACTTTCTCTTCTTGAATCATATGCACTTATGATTGGAACTCTAGCAAGCATCGGCAACTACTAAAGATCATTAAGGTAAAACCCAACCATAGCATTAAAGTATCAAGTCCTCTTTATTCCCATACACCATGACCCACTTATCCGTGTTTGTGTTTCAGTCACTCACGCAACGCAGACAATAAGCAAACCATGAACATATTGCAAACCCTACAGCGGGGATCCCTCATGCTTGCGCGACACGGAGAGCACCATAGGACAACACCAATAATAAAACATTCAACAAAAACCAATCACGATCATCAATTAACCCATAGGACAAAACGAATCTACTCAAACATCATAGGATAGCCATACATCATTGGGAAATAATATATAGCGTTGAGCACCGTGTTTAAGTAGAGATTACAGCGGGTAAAAGAGGGGTTACACTGCTGCATAGAGGGGGGAAGAGTTGGTGATGACGGCGGTGAAGGTGTTGGTGTAGATTGTGGTGACGATGATGGCCCCGGCGGCACTCCGGTGCCACCAGAAGCGAGGGGGAGAGAGCCCCCCTCCTTCTTCTTTTTCCTTGACCTTCTCCCTAGATGGGAGAAGGGTTTACCCTCTGGTCCATGGTCTCCATGGCGTGGGAGGGGCGAGAGCCCCTCCAAGATTGGATATGGCTCTCTGTCTCTCTCTGTTTCTGCGCTCTCTGATTCTGCCCTTTCACCGTTTCTTAAATTCCTGGAGATCCGTAACTCCGATTGGGCTGAATTTTGGACACGGTCTCTATCCGGATATTAGATTTCTTGCGGCGAAAGAAGGGCACCAACCGCCTTACGGGGTGGCCACGAGGGCCCAGGGCGCGCCTGACCCCCTGGGGCGCGCCCCCTGCCTCGCGCCCCCCAGGCATCGTCTCGCGTTGATTCTTCTTCCCAAAAATCATAAATATTCCAAAAAAATCTCCGTCAGTTTTTATTCCATTTGGACTCTGTTTGGTATGGGTTTTCTGCGAAACGAAATACATGCAACAAACAGGAACTGGCACTGGGCACTGGATCAATATGTTAGTCCCAAAAATAGTATAAAAAGTTGCCAAAAGTATATGAAAGTTGTATAATATTGGCATGGAACAATCAAAAATTATAGATACGACAGAGACGTATCAGCATCCCCAAGCTTAATTCCTGCTCGTCCTCAGTAGTTAAATGATAAAAAAGATATTTTTTGATGTGGAATGCTACCTAGCATAATCTTGATCATGTAATCTAATCATGGCATGAATATTAAGACACCAGTGATTGAAAGAAATAGTCTATAATTTGACATTAAGACAATAATACTTCAAGCATACTAATAAAGCAATCATGTCTTTTCAAAATAACATGGCCAAAGAAAGTTATCCCTACAAAATCATATGGTCTGGCTATGCTCCATCTTCACCACACAAAGTATTCAAATCATGCACAACCCCGATGACAAGCCAAGCAATTGTTTCATACTTTTGACGTTCTCAAACCTTTTCAACTTTCACGTAATACATGGGCGTGAGCCATGGATATAGCACTATAGATGCAATAGAATATGATGGTGAAGGTTGTGTGGAGAAAACAAAAAGGAAGAAAGTCCCACACCGATGCGGCTAATCAATGGGCTATGGAGATGCTCATCAATTGATGTCAATGTGAGGAGTAGGGATTGCCATCCAACGGATGCACTAGAGCTATAAGCGTATGAAAGCTCAAACTGAAACTAAGTGGGTGTGCATCCAACTTGCTTGCTCATGAAGACCTCGGGCATTTGAGGAAGCCCATCATTGGAATATACAAGCCAAGTTCTATAATGAAAATTCCCACTAGTATATGAAAGTGATAACTCAAGAGACTCTCTATATGAAGAACATGGTGCTACTCTGAAGCACAAGTGTGGTAAAAGGATAGTAGCATTGCCCCTTCTCTCTTTTTCTCTCATTTCTCTCATTTTTTTTTGTTTTGGTGGGCTTATTTGGCCTCTTTTTTTTATTTGGGCTTCTTTGGCCTCTTTTATTTTTTAAAGTCCGGAGTCTCATCCCGACTTGTGGGGGAATCATAGTCTCCGTCATCCTTTCCTCACTGGGGCAATGCTCTAATAATGATAATCATCACACTTTTATTTACTTACAACTCAATATTACAACTCGATGTCTAGAACAAAGATATGACTCTATATTAATGCCTCCGGTGGTGTACCGGGATGTGCAATGATGTAGCATAGCAAAGATATCAAAAAACGGACAAGCCATGAAAACATCATGCTAGCTATCTTACGGTCATGCAAAGCAATATGACAATGATGCTCAAGTCATGTATATGATGATGATGGAAGTTGCATGGCAATATATCTCGGAATGGATATGGAAATGCCATAATAGGTAGGTATGTTGGCTGTTTTGAGGAAGATATAAGGAGGCTTATGTGTGATAGAGCGCATCGTATCATGGGATTTGGATGCACCGGCGAAGTTTGCACCAACTCTCGAGGTGAGAAAGGGCAATGCACGGTACCGAAGAGGCTAGCAATGATGGAAGGGTGAGAGTGCGTATAATCCATGGAATCAACATTAGTCATGAAGAAGTCACATACTTATTGCAAAAATCTATTAGTCATCAAAACAAAGTACTAAGCGCATGCTCCTAGGGGGATAGATTGGTAGGAAAAGACCATCGCTCGTCCCCGACCGCCACTCATAAGGAAGATAATCAATAATAAATCATGCTCCGACTTCATCACATAACGGTTCACCATACGTGCATGCTATGGGAATCACAAAGTTCAACACAAGTATTTCTACAATCCACAACTACCCACTAGCATGACTCTAATATCACCATCTTTATATCGCAAAACTATTGCAAGGAATCAAACATATCATATTCAGTGATCTACAAGTTTTATGTAGGATTTTATGACTAACCATGTGAATGACCAATTCCTATCAACTCTCTAAATAGATATAAGTGAAGCAAGAGAGTTTAATTCTTTCTACAAAAGATATGCCCACGCTCTAACAAATATAAGTGAAACAAAAGAGCATTCTACAAATGGCGGTTTTCTTTGTGAAGAGAAACAGGCAATCCAAACTTCAAAAGATATAAGTGAAGCACATGAAGCATTCTATAAAGCCATACTAAAAAGATATAAGTGAAGTGCAATGAGCATTCTATAAATCAACCATGGACTATCTCATACCAACATGGTGCATAAAAGAAAAGTGAAAACTAAATGCAAAAGACGCTCCAAGATTTGCACATATCGTATGAACGAAATGAATCCGAAAACATACCGATATTTGTTGAAGAAAGATGGGATGCCTTCCGGGGCATCCCCAATCTTGAGCTCTTGCCTCTCCTCCTTCTCCTCACATCAAGACCTCCTCGATCTTCGAACACTTCATCGACACAAAACTCAACAGAAAGCTCGGTAAGATCCTTTAGTATAATAAAGCTAATCACTACTCTAAGTACTGTTGCAAACCAATTCATAATTTTTTTTGCATTGTAGATACTGTAATATAACTTTTCCATGGCTTAATCCACTGATATAAATCGATAGTTTCATCAAAACAAGCAAACTATGCATCAAAAAACAGAATCTGTCTTAAACAGGACAGTCTGTAGTAATCTGAACACTCACCATACCTCTGGTACTCCAAAAATTCTACCAAAATTATGAACAATAAAAAATTTGTATATAAAGACAGTGCAAAAAGTTTCAGAACCGTTTGACGCTCTAGTAAAAAATGTAAAATCGCACACTACAGCCAAAGTTTCTGTCCTGCACCGCACAAACCAACAAGCATTGTAAACATCCTAAAGGAAAACCTTGGCACATTTTTTTATAATACAATGGAATTGTACAAGGGGATAATTATTTTTGTTGAAAAGTTTCTGTAATCAAGATTCACAAAGTTTCCGTGAGCATGAACAAAGTTCAATGCTAGCTCCCACTTTAACAATGCTCGTCTTTCTCACTTCCGCTTTTCTTTTTGAAAAAGATTTAGGTTCCCCTCATTATTTTTTTGTTTTTTAAACTTTATAAAAGAACTCAACATAAATAAATGACTCTCTAAAACTTCCGGGTTGTCTCCCTGGCAGAGCTTTCTTTAAAAGCCATTAAGCTAGGCATATAGTGCTCAAGTAATGGATCCACCCGGATCCCAAGGTATATCAAAGCCAATTTTAATTAGCAATGATTTGACATTTAGTAGTGAGCACAAAGCAACATATATCAAGCAATGACAAAGTCTAACTCTCTTTCTCTGCATTGACATGTCATAAAAGAACAATTCATGCACACCTTGTAAAGGCCAATGCATAGAATAAACAGTTTCTTGCAATTTTATCATGTGGGAAACATAGAGAGGTGGAGATATAGTTCCTCTCTCATAATAATTGCAAGTAGGAGCAGCAAGCACATGCATATTATATTCATCAAAATCATCATGTGCAACGGTAAAAGGCAACCCATCAATATAATCCTTAATAAGGGCAAACTTCTCCGATATAGTGTAGTCGGGAGAATTCAAAAAGATAATAGGACTATCATGTGTGGGTGCAATAGCAACAATTTCATGTTTAACATAAGGAACTATAGCAAGTTCATCTCCATAAGCATAATTCATATTGGCATCTTGGCCACAAGCATAGCAAGCATCATGAAAAAGGGATATTTCAAAAGAATCAACGGGATCATAACAATCATCATAGCATTCATCCTTCGGTAAGCACGAAGGGAAATTAAACAATGTATGAGTTGAAGAATTACTCTCATTAGAAGGTGGGCACGGGTGATCAATCCGCTCTTCCTCCTTTTGTTCTTCGCTCTCCTCCTCATCTTTTTCATCCAATGAGCTCACAATGTCATCAATTTCTTCTTCCATAGGCTCCTGCAAAATATTAGTCTCTTCTTGGACAGCGGAGACTTTCTCAATAAAATCATCAGTATCAGAATTGAATTCATAATTCTCATAGCAATATTTAAGTATAGCAAAATTTTCAGGTCTGTAAACAGCATCATCAAGATTTTCACACTCTTTAAACAAAGATTCAATTTCATAAGCACCCATAAATGCTCTTCTATTTGTTCCACATCATAGTAATCATATATACCATTAGCGTAAGAAGCCAAGGTTTTACTATCATTAAATCTGCATGAAAAGGGAAAGTGTGGAGCCTTCATCCTAGAGCAACAAGTATAATCATATCTCAAGCATAGTTCCCGAGCATACCAATGCAACATATGAATTTGATCCCATAATAGTTTCTCCCTTTGAGTCAAGCGATAGTCCCTAAAGTATTCACGTTGATCCAACGTGTCTCCCATTACATAATCGAATGGGGTTTTCTCAGGATTATTAAAGTAGTGCATAATATTTTTCACATAACCAACATTGAGGGTTTTAGGAGGTTCCCCATCTCCATGAGTAGCAAGTAAACCTATTTTTTTTGGTATTTCGTGTTCCATATCCATAACTAAAGATAGAGAACAACTTAGAACAGCAAATAAAAATTACTTAGTGATAAATCAAACAAGCACATACGAGAATATTCAACCCACGCTATAACTCCCCGGCAACGGCGCCAGAAAAAGGTCTTGATAACCCACAAGTATAGGGGACCAATTGTAGCCTCTTTCGATAAGTAAGAGTGTCGAACCCAACGAGGAGCTAAAGGTAGAACAAATATTCCCTCAAGTTCTATCGACCACCGATACAACTCTACGCACGCTTAACGTTCGCTTTACCTAGAACAAGTATGAAACTAGAAGTACTTTGTAGGTGTTTTTGGGTAGGTTTGCAAGATAATAAAGAGCACGTAAACAAAAAGTAGGGGCTGTTCTAGATGAAGACACAACTAAATTAGTTTTAGTAGAGAGCTTTTTGTCACGAGAAAGTTATTTGTCCCTAGAGAATCGATAACTAGACCTGTAATCATTATTGCAATTTTATTTGAGGGAGATGCATAAGCTAACATACTTTCTCTTCTTGGATCATATGCACTTATGATTGGAACTCTAGCAAGCATCCGCAACTACTAAAGATCATTAAGGTAAAACCCAACCATAGCATTAAAGTATCAAGTCCTCGCACTTGGCACTAGGTTAATAGACTAGTCCCAAAAAGTGTTATAAAATAGCAAAATAATGCATATAAAACATCCAAGATTGATAATATAATAGCGTGGAACAATTAAAAATTATAGATACATTGGAGATGTATCAAGCATCCATAAGCTTAATTCCTGCTCGTCCTCGAGTAGATAAATGATGAAAACAAATTTTTTGATGTGGAATGCTACCTAACATGTTTATCATGTAATATTTCTTTATGTGGCATGAATATTCAGATCTGTAAGATTCAAAACAAAAGTTTAATATTGACATAAAAACAATAATACTTCAAGCATACTAAAAAGCAATCATGTCTTTTCGAAATATAATGGCTAAAGAAAGTTATCCGTACAAAATCATATAGTCTTGTCATGCTCCATCTTCTTAACACAAAGAATTTATCATGCACAACCCCGCTGTTATCCAAGCAATCGGTTCATATTTTTTAATGCGCTTCAGCTTTTTCAACTCTCACGCAATATATGAGCGTGAGACATGGATATAGCACTATGGGTGTGATACGTCTCCAACGTATCTATAATTTTTGATTGTTCCATGCTATATTATATTCAGTTTTGGAAATTATTAGGCTTTATTATACACTTTTATATTATTTTTGGGACTAACCTATTAACCGGAGCCCAGCCCAGAAGAATACCAAACGGAGTCCAAACGGAATGAAACCTTCGGGAACGTGATTTTCGGAACGAATGTGATCCAGAGGACTTGGACCCTACGTCAAGACATCAACCAGGAGGGCACGATGTAGGGGGGCACGCCTACCCCCCTGGGCGCGCCCTCCACCCTCGTGGGCCCCACGTTGCTCCACCGACGTACTTCTTCCTCCTGTATATACCTACGTACCCCCAAACTACCAGATACGGAGCCAAAAACCTAATTCCACCACCGCAACCTTCCGTACCCATGAGATCCCATCTTGGGGCCTTTTCCGGAGCTCCGCCGGAGGGGCCATCGATCACGGAGGGCTTCTACATCAACACCATAGCCTCTCCGATGATGTGTGAGTAGTTTACCTCAGACCTTCGGGTCCATAGTTATTAGCTAGCTGGCTTCTTCTCTCTCTTTGGATCTCAATACAATGTTCTCCCCCTCTCTTGTGGAGATCTATTCGACGTAATCTTGTTTTGCGGTGTGTTTGTTGAGACCGATGAATTGTGGGTTCATGATCAAGTTTATCTATGAACAATATTTGAATCTTCTCTGAATTCTTTTATGTATGATTGGTTATCTTTGCAAGTCTATTCGAATTATCAGTTCGGTTTGGCCTACTAGATTGATCTTTCTTGCAATGGGAGAAGTGCTTAGCTTTGGGTTCAATCTTGCGGTGTCCTTTCCCAGTGACAGTAGGGGCAGCAAGGCACGTATTGTATTGTTGCCATCGAGGATAACAAGATGGGGTTTATATCATATTGCATGAGTTTATCCCTCTACATCATGTCATCTTGCTTAAAGCGTTACTCTGTTCTTATGAACTTAATACTCTAGATGCATGCTGGATAGCGGTCGATGTGTGGAGTAATAGTAGTAGATACAGGCAGGAGTCGGTCTACTTGTCTCGGACGTGATGCCTATATACATGATCATACCTAGATATTCTCATAACTATGCTCAATTCTGTCAATTGGTCAACAGCAATTTGTTCACCCACCGTAATATTTATGCTCTTGAGAGAAACCTCTAGTGAAACCTATGGCCCCCGGGTCTATTTTATATCATATTAATCTTCCAACACTTAGCTATTTTTATTGCCTTTTATTTTACTTTGCATCTTTATCATAAAAATACCAAAAATATTATCCTATCATATCTATCAGATCTCACTCTCGTAAGTGACCATGAAGGGATTGACAACCCCTTTATTGTGTTGGTTGCGAGGATTTATTTGTTTGTGTAGGTGCGAGGGACTCGTGTGTGGCCTCCTACTGGATTGATACCTTGGTTCTCAAAAACCGAGGGAAATACTTACGCTACTTTGCTGCATCACCCTTTCCTCTTCAAGGGAAAACCAATGCAGTGCTCAAGAGGTAGCAAGAAGGATTTCTGGCGCCGTTGCCGGGGAGTCTACGCAAAAGTCAACATACCAAGTACCCATCACAAACCCTTATCTCCCGCATTACATTATTTGCCGTTTGCCTCTCGTTTTCCTCTCCCCCACTTCACCCTTGCCGTTTTATTCGCTCTCTCTTTTCCGTTCGCCTCTTTTTCGCTTGCTTCTTGTTTGCTCGTGTGTTGGATTTCTTGTTTGTCACGATGGCTCAAGATAATACTAAGTTGTGTGACTTTACCAATACCAACAATAATGATTTTCTTAGCACTCCGATTGCTCCTCTTACCGATACTGAATCTTGTGAAATCAATGCTGCTTTGTTGAATCTTGTCATGTAAGATCAATTCGCCGGCCTTCCTAGTGAAGATGCCGCTACCCATCTAAATAGCTTCGTTGATTGTGTGATATGCAAAAGAAGAAAGATGTGGACAATGATATTGTTAAATTGAAGCTATTTCCCTTTTCGCTTAGAGATCGTGCTAAAGCTTGGTTTTCATCTTTGCCTAAAAATAGTATTGATTCTCGGAATAAGTGCAATGATGCTTTTATCTCTAAGTATTTTCCTCCCACTAAGATCATCTCGCTTATAAACGATATCATGAATTTTAATCAACTTGATCATGAACATGTTGCACAAGCTTGGGAGAGGATGAAATTAATGATACGTAATTGTCCTACACATGGTTTGAATTTATGGATGATCATACAAATTTTTATGCCGGATTGAATTTTGCTTCTAGAAATCTTTTAGATTCGGCCGCGGGAGGCACTTTTATGGAAATCACTTTAGGAGAAGCTACTAAACTCCTAGATAATATTATGGTTAATTATTCTCAATGGCACACTGAAAGATCTACTACTAAAAAAGTGCATGCGATAGAAGAAATTAATGTTTTGAGTGGAAAGATGGATGAACTTATGAAATTATTTGCTACTAAGAGTGTTTCTTCTGATCCTAATGATATTCCTTTGTCTACTTTTATTGAGAAGAATAATGAATCTATGGATGTGAATTTTGTTGGTAGGAATAATTTTGGTAACAACGCGTATAGAGGAAACTTTAATCCTAGGCCTTATCCTAGTAATTCCTCTAATAATTATGGTAATTCCTACAACAATTCTTATGGGAACTTTAATAAGATGCCTTCTGAATTTGACTAGTGTTAAGGAATTTATGAATTCGCAAAAGAATTTCAATGCTTTGCTTGAAGAAAAATTGCTTAAAGTTGATGAATTGGCTAGGAACGTTGATAGAATTTCTCTTGATGTTGATTCTTTAAAACTTAGATCTATTCCACCTAAGCATGATATCAATGAGTCTCTCAAAGCCATGAGAATTTCCATTGATGAGTGCAAAGAAAGAACCGCTAGGATGCGTGCTAAGAAAGATTTCTTTGTGAAAGCGTGTTCTTCTAGTTTCTATGAAAATAAAGATGAAGATCTAAAAGTTATTGATGTGTCCCCTATTAAATCTTTGTTTTGCAACATGAATCTTGATAATGATGGGACTGAATATGATCCACCTTTACCTAGAAGGCGTTCCAAAAATTTGAAGTTTTTAGATCTTGATGCAAAAATTGGTAAAAGTGGGATTGAAGAGATCAAAAATTTAGATATTAATGAACCCACTATTTTGGATTTCAAGGAATTTAATTATGATAATTGCTCGTTGATAGATTGGATTTCCTTGTTGCAATCCGTGCTAAATTCTCCTCATGCTTATAGTCAAAATAAAGCTTTTACTAAACATATCGTTGATGCTTTGATGCAATCTTATGAAGAAAAAATTGAGTTGGAAGTTTCTATCCCTAGAAAACTTTATGATGAGTGGGAACCTACTATTAAAATTAAAATTAAAGATCATGAATGCTATGCTTTGTGTGATTTGGGTGCTAGTGTTTCCACGATTCCAAAGACTTTGTGCAATTTGCTAGGTTTCCGTGATTTTGATGATTGCTCTTTAAACTTGCACCTTGCGGATTCCACCATTAAGAAACCTATGGGAAGAATTAATGATGTCCTTATTATTGCAAATAGGAATTATGTGCCCGTAGATTTTATTTTTCTTGATATAGATTGCAATCCTTCATGTCCTATTATTCTTGGTAGACCTTTCCTTAGAACGATCGGTGCAATTATTGATATGAAGGAAGGAAATATTAGATTCCAATTTCCGTTAAGGAAAGGCATGGAACATTTTCCGAGAAAGAAAATAAAATTACCATATGAATCTATCATGAGAGCCACTTATGGATTGCCTACCAAGGATGGCAATACCTAGATCTATCCTTGCTTTTATGCCTAGCTAGGGGCGTTAAACGATAGCGCTTGTTGGGAGGCAACCCAATTTTATTGTTTGTTTTTTTTCTTTTTGCTTCTGTTTAGGTTTAAATCTTTGATCTAGCCTCTGGTTATATTTTTTATGTTTTAATTAGTGTTTGTGCCAAGTTAAACCTATAGGATCTTCTTGGATGATAGTTATTTGATCTTGCTGAAAATTGCAGAAACTTTCTGTTCACAAAAATAATTGTTAAAAATCACCGGAACGTGATAAAATATTGATTCCAATTGCTGATGACCAATAAACAAATTTTCTAGGTCGTCCTATTTTGGCTGAATTTGTGGAGTTCCAGAAGTTTGCGTTAGTTACAGATTACTACAGACTGTTCTGTTTTTGACAGATTCTGTTTTTCATGTGTTGTTTGCTTATTTTGATGAATCTATGGCTAGTAAAATAGTTTATAGACCATAGAGAAGTTGGAATACAGTAGTTTTAACACCAATATAAATAAATAATGAGTTCATTACAGTACCTTGAAGTGGTGTTTTGTTTTCTTTCGCTGACGGAGCTCACGAGATTTTCTGTTAAGTTTTGTGTTGTGAAGTTTTCAAGTTTTGGGTAAAAGATTTGATGGATTATGGAACAAGGAGTGGCAAGAGCCTATGCTTGGGGATTCCCATGGCACCCCAAGATAATCTAAGGACACCAAAAAGCCAAAGCTTGGGGATGCCCCGGAAGGCATCCCCTCTTTTGTCTACTTCCATAGGTAACTTTACTTGGAGCTATATTTTTATTCACCACATGATATGTGTTTTGCTTGGAGCGTCTTGTATGATTTGAGTTTTTGCTTTTTAGTTTACCACAATCATCTTTGATGGACACACCTTTTGAGAGAGACACACATGATTCGGAATTTATTAGAATACTCTATGCGCTTCACTTAAATCTTTTGAGCTAAGTTTTTACTCTAGTGCTTCACTTATATCTTTTAGAGCACGGTGGTGATTTTGTTTTATAGAAACTATTATTCTCTCATACTTCACTTATATTATTTTGAGAGTCTTAAACAGCATGGTAATTTTCTTAAATAATCCTAATATGCTAGGTATTCAAGACTAATAAAAAAACATTCTTATGAGTGTGCTGAATACTAAGAGAAGTTTGATGCTTGATGATTGTTTTGAGATATGGAGGTAGTGATATTAAAGTTGTGCTAGTTGAGTAGTTGTGAATTTGAGAAATAATTGTGTTGAAGTTCGCAAGTCCCGTAGCATGCACGTATGGTAAACGTTATGTAACAAATTTGAAACATGAGGTGTTCTTTGATTGTCCTCCTTATGAGTGGCGGTCGGGGACGAGCGATGGTCTTTTCCTACCAATCTATCCCCCTAGGAGCATGCGCGTAGTGCTTGGTTTTTGATGACTTGTAGATTTTTGCAATAAGTATGTGAGTTCTTTATGACTAATGTTGAGTCCATGGATTATACGCACTCTTACCCTTCCATCATTGCTAGCCTCTTCGGTACCGTGCATTGCCCTTTCTCACATTGAGAGTTGGTGCAAACTTCGCCGGTGCATCCAAACCCCGTGATATGATACGCTCTTTCACACATAAACCTCCTTATATCTTCCTCAAAACAGCCACCATACCTACCTATTATGGCATTTCCATAGCCATTCCAAGATATATTGCCATGCAACTTTCCACCGTTCCGTTTATTATGACACGCTCATCATTGTCATATTGCTTTGCATGATCATGTAGTTGACATCGTATTTGTGGCAAAGCCACCGCCCATAATTTTTCATACATGTCACTCTTGATTCATTGTTATCCCGGTATACCGCCGGAAGCATTCATATAGAGTCATACTTTGTTCTAGTATCGAGTTGTAATCATTGAGTTGTAAATAAATGGAAGTGTGATGATCATCATTCATAGAGCATTGTCCCAAAAATAAGAGAAAGGCCAAAAAAAAAAGAAGGCCCAAAAAATAAAAAATAAAAAGGGACAATGCTACTATCCTTTTTTCCACACTTGTGCTTCAAAGTAGCACCATGATCTTCATGATAGAAAGTCTCTTGTTTTGTCACTTTCATATACTAGTGGGAACTTTTCATTATAGAACTTGGCTTGTATATTCCAACAATGGGCTTCCTCAAATGCCCTAGGTCTTCGTGAGCAAGCAAGTTGGATGCACACCCACTTAGTTTCTTTTGTTGAACTTTCATGCATTTATAGCTCTAGTGCATCCGTTGCATGGCAATCCCTACTCCTTGCATTAACATCAATCGATGGGCATCTCCATAGCTCATTGATTAGCCTCGTTGATGTGAAACTTTCTCCTTTTTGTCTTCTCCACATAACCCCCATCATTATATTCTATTCCACCCATAGTGCTATATCCATGGCTCACGCTCATGTATTGCGTGAAGGTTGAAAAAAGTTTGAGATTACTAAAGTATGAAACAATTGCTTGGCTTGTTATCGGGGTTGTGCATGATGAGAGCATTCTTGTGTGACGAAAATGGAGCATGACTAAACTATATGATTTTTTAGGGATGAACTTTCTTTGGCCATGTTATTTTGAGAGGACATAATTGCTTAGTTAGTATGCTTGAAGTATTATTACTTTTATGTCAATATTAATCCTTTATCTTGAATCTTTCGGATTTGAATATTCATACCACAATTAAGAGAATTACATTGAAATTATGCCAAGTAGCATTCCACATCAAAAATTCTGTTTTTATCATTTACCTACTCGAGGACGAGCAGGAATTAAGCTTGGGGATGCTTGATATGTCTCCAACGTATCTATAATTTTTTATTGTTCCATGCTATATTATATTCTGTTTTGGACATTATTGGGCTTTATTATACACTTTTATATTATTTTTGGGACTAATCTATTAACCGGAGGCCCAGCCCAGAATTGCTATTTTTTGCCTATTTCAGAGTTTCGCAGAAAAAGAATATCAAACGGAGTCCAAACGGAATGAAACCTTCGGGAACGTGATTTTCGGAACGAACGTGATCCAGAGGAATTGGACCCTACGTCAAGACATCAACCAGGAGGGCACGAGGTAGGGGGGTGCGCCTACCCCCCTGGGCGCGCCCTCCACCCTCGTGGGCCCCACGTTGCTCCACCGACGTACTTCTTCCTCCTATATATACCTACGTACCCCCAAACTACCAGATACAGAGCCAAAAAACTAATTCCACCACCGCAACCTTCTGTACCCGTGAGATCCCATCTTGGGGCCTTTTCCGGAGCTCCGCCGGAGGGGCCATCGATCACGGAGGGCTTCTACATCAACACCATAGCCTCTTCGATGATGTGTGAGTAGTTTACCTCAGACCTTCGGGTCCATAGTTATTAGCTAGCTGGCTTCTTCTCTCTCTTTGGATCTCAATACAATGTTCTCCCCCTCTCTTGTGGAGATCTATTCGACGTAATCTTGTTTTGCGGTGTGTTTGTTGAGACCGATGAATTGTGGGTTCATGATCAAGTTTATCTATGAACAATATTTGAATCTTCTCTGAATTCTTTTATGTATGATTGGTTATCTTTGCAAGTCTCTTCGAATTATCAGTTCGGTTTGGCCTACTAGATTGATCTTTCTTGCAATGGGCGAAGTGCTTAGCTTTGGGTTCAATCTTGCGGTGTCCTTTCCCAGTGACAGTAGGGGCAGCAAGGCACGTATTGTATTGTTGCCATCGAGGATAACAAGATGGGGTTTATATCATATTGCATGAGTTTATCCCTGTACATCATGTCATCTTGCTTAAAGCGTTACTCTGTTCTTATGAACTTAATACTCTAGATGCATGCTGGATAGCGGTCGATGTGTGGAGTAATAGTAGTAGATACAGGCAGGAGTCGGTCTACTTGTCTCGGACGTGATGCCTATATACATGATCATACCTAGATATTCTCATAACTATGCTCAATTCTGTCAATTGGTCAACAACAATTTGTTCACCCACCGTAATATTTATGCTCTTGAGAGAAGCCTCTAGTGAAACCTATGGCCCCCGGGTCTATTTTATATCATATTAATCTTCCAACAGTTAGCTATTTTTATTGCCTTTTATTTTACTTTGCATCTTTATCATAAAAATACCAAAAATATTATCCTATCATATCTATCAGATCTCACTCTCGTAAGTGACCGTGAAGGGATTGACAACCCCTTTATTGCGTTGGTTGCGAGGATTTATTTGTTTGTGTAGGTGCGAGGGACTCGTGCGTGGCCTCCTACTGGATTGATACCTTGGTTCTCAAAAACTGAGGGAAATACTTACGCTACTTTGCTGCATCACCCTTTCCTCTTCAAGGGAAAACCAACGCAGGGCTCAAGAGGTAGCAGGGTGGAATAGAATATGAAGTTGGAGGTTGTGTGGAGAAGACAAAAAAAGGAGAAAGTCTCACATTGACGAGGCTAATTAACGGGCTATGGAGATGCCCATCAATTGATGTCAATACAAGGAGTGGGGATTGCCATGCAACGGATGCACTAGAGCTATAAGTGTATGAAAGCTCAAAAGAAAACTAAGTGGCTGTGCATCCAACTTGCTTGCTGATAACCCACAAGTATAGGGGATCAATTGTAGCCTCTTTCGATAAGTAAGAGTGTCGAACCCAACGAGGAGCTAAAGGTAGAACAAATATTCCCTCAAGTTCTATCGACCACCGATACAACTCTACACACGCTTAACATTCACTTTACCTAGAACAAGTATGAAACTAGAAGTACTTTGTAGGTGTTTTTGGATAGGTTAGCAAGATAATAAAGAGCATGCAAATAAAAAGTAGGGGCTGTTTTATATGAAGACACAACTAAATTAGTTTTAGTACATAGCTTTTTGTCACGAGAAAGTTATTTTTCCCTAGGCAATCGATAACTAGACCGGTAATCATTATTGCAATTTTATTTGAGGGATAGGCATAAGCTAACATACTTTCTCTTCTTGGATCATATGCACTTATGATTGGAACTCTAGCAAGCATCGGCAACTACTAAAGATCATTAAGGTAAAACCCAACCATAGCATTAAAGTATCAAGTCCTCTTTATTCCCATACACCATGACCCACTTATCCGTGTTTGTGTTTCAGTCACTCACGCAACGCAGACAATAAGCAAACCATGAACATATTGCAAACCCTACAACGGGGATCCCTCACGCTTGCGCGACACGGAGAGCACCATAGGATAGCACCAAAAATAAAACATGCAACAAAAACCAATCACGATAATCAATTAACCCATAGGACAAAACGGATCTACTCAAACATCATAGGATAGCCATACATCATTGGGAAATAATATATAGCGTTGAGCACCATGTTTAAGTAGAGATTACAGCAGGTAAAAGAGGGGTTACACCGCTGCATAGAGGGGGGAAGAGTTGGTGATGACGGCGGTGAAGTTGTTGGTGTAGATTGTGGTGACGATGATGGCCCCGGCGGCACTCCGGTGCCACCGGAAGCGAGGGGGAGAGAGCCCCCCTCCTTCTTCTTCTTCCTTGACTTTCTCCCTAGATGGGAGAAGGGTTTCCCCTCTGGTCCATGGTCTCTATGGCGTGGGAGGGGCGAGAGCCCCTCTGAGATTGGATCTGTCTCTCTGTCTCTCTTTGTTTCTGCGCTCTCTGATTTTGCCCTTTCACGGTTTCTTAAATTCCCGGAGATCCGTAACTCCGATTGGGCTGAATTTTGGACACGATCTCTATCTGTATATTAGATTTCTTGCGGCGAAAGAAGGGCACCAACCGCCTTACGGGGTGGCCACAAGGGCCCATGGCGCTCCTGACCCCCTGGGGCGCGCCGCCTGCCTCGTGGCCCCCTCGGGCATCATCTCGCATTGATTCTTCTGCCCAAAAATCATAAATATTCCAAAAAAATCTCCGTCAGTTTTTATCCCGTTTGGACTCCGTTTGATATGGTTTTCTGCGAAACAACAAACATGCAACAAACAGGAACTGGCACTGGGCACTGGATCAATATGTTAGTCCCAAAAATAGTATAAAAAGTTGCCAAAAGTATATGAAAGTTGTATAATATTGGCATGGAACAATCAAAAATTATAGATACGGCGGAGACGTATCACTTGCTCATGAAGACCTAGGGAATTTGAGGAAGCCCATCATTGGAATATACAAGCCAAGTCCTATAATAAAAAATTCCCACTAGTAATATATGAAAGTGAAAAAATAGGAGACTCTCTATCATGAAGAACATGGTGCTACTTTGAAGCACAAGTGTGGAAAAGGTTAGTAACATTGTCCCTTCTCTCTTTTTCTCGCATTTTTTTTCTTTTTTTCTTCTTTTTGGGCTCTTTGGCCTCTCTTTTTTTGGGGGGAGGGGGCTCTTTGGCCTCTTTTCTGTTATTTTTGTCTGAAGTCTCATCCCAACTTGTGAGGGAATCATAGTCTCCATCATCCTTTCCTCACATGGGACAATGCTCTAATAATGATGATCATCACAATTTTATTTACTTACAACTCAAGAATTACAACTCGATGCTAGAACAAAAATATGACTCTATATGGATGCCTCCGGCGGTGTACCGGGATGTGCAATGATCTAGAGTGACATGTATAAATAATATGAGCGGTGGCCAAGCCACAAATACTATGCCAACTATATGATGATGCAAAGCAATATGACAATGATGACATGTGTCATAATAAAATGGAATGGTGGAAGTTGCATGCACTACAAAAAAAGACACATCCGTGACATTTTGGGCCGAACAAAAAAAATTCTGTCATGCTTATGACACTTCTATGATGATAATTGTGACAAAACCTGGTATCATCATAGATGTGGTGGGGTCCTACTTCTAGGACAAAAATCATGACATAAAATGGGCTTTTCGTCCTGGGCGGGCCGGAGACGCAGTTGCATGACATTCTTTGGGCCGTCGATGACGGAAAAAACCGCGGTAGAAGCGAGGGCGAGGAAAATATCGGGGAGTTCCCGGTTACGGTGGGTGGTCGGGGCTGAGCGATGCACAGAGGTTTGCGTGTTTCTCTCGTACACGTACGCGCGTGTGCGCGAGGCGTTGCGCTCTAACTGAACCCGAGCGAGGCGTTGGGCTCTAACTGAACCCGAGCGATTGCACTAGCTATGTTACTGAACCCCGATCGATCCCTTGCTGTTAACTAAACCTGAGTGATTCCTACGCTACTGCTGCTAACTAAAGCCGATCGATCCCTGTTGCTTCCTTCCCTTGATGAACAGTGAGCGTTCTTGGGGGGTTTGAATGAGCAGTTCCCGGTGGGGGGGTTGGATGAACAGGACCCCGGGGTAGTATAGACCGTTGCCGCTGGATGAACAGGACCCCGATCGAGCCAGTTGGGGGTGGATGGACAGGACCCCGTGGAGGGCTGGATGAACAGGACCCCGTGGAGTGCTGGATGAACAGGACCCCATGGAGGGCTGGTTGAACAGTAGCCGATGGAGGGCTGGATGAATAGTAGTCCATGGAGGGGTGGTTGAACAGGACCCCGTGGATAGGGCTGGTTGAAGAGTAGCTGGTGGAGGAGCGGTGGAGGCTGGATGAACAGGAGCCCGTGGAGGCGGGAGGGGAGACGCCCTGGATGAACAGTCGCAGGTGGAGGCTGGAGGAGGTCGACGGTGGATAACAGTAGCCCGTGGAGGCAGTCGATGGTGGAGATGAACAGTATCCCGTGGAGTCCCGTTTTGCGGTACGCCACACCCCTCCCGATGAACAGGACCCCCGTTTCGACCGTAGGAGGTCCAAGAGAAGTCTGTTTCCTCCGTTTTGTGTTATGCCACACCCCTCCCAATGAATAGGATCCCGTTTCGACCGTGGCCGGTCAAACACAAGGTCGTTTCATCCGTTCTGTGGTATGCCAAGCCTCGTTTCGATCGGCTGTTCTGTCCAAGCCGGTTGGCTCTCGATGAACACAACGACGACGATGCAGTTTCCCCGTTCCGACCCAGCCATGTACACGAGCCCTGGCCGTACGTATGCGCGAGTAGGCGTTCGAGACCCCGCCCGTATGTACGTACGTGGCCGTATTTACTTTCTTGCACCCTGGCTGTACGTATGTGTACATGCTACATCCGCGCCTCTACTACGACACGTGCGCGCCTCTACTACGACACGTGCCCTTCCTTACATGGCCACGGCTCATTGCTGCAGCCTGCAGACAGATTGATCGACCAGTATGTACGCACACGTTCGTGACCAGAATGACAACGCTACGTACGCTTCGACCAGGTGGGTCCCGACTATCAAGCACTTCCTTGCGTGCAAAGATTTAGCTGGTGGGTCCTAGCAGTCAGGGGGGAAACGTTTTTTCACGAAATACGGTGGCCCGTCTGGTGGGTCCTTGCTGTCGGGTGGAGGAATCATTATTTTCCGCATAATAAGGAGGCACTTCCTTGCTGCGGCTGTGGACCCAGCTGTCAGCCTCTCCACGTACAGTACTCTTTCAATGGAAGTCATTCCTTGACCATGTTGACCACGCCGCGGCGAGAGCACCAGGGCGGTGGACGACGGCGAGGCCTGGGAAGGGGACGACGCGGAGCCGGGGATGACGCGGCAGTGGAAGCCCATGCAGAGAGGAGTACGAGGGTTCACTGGTTCGGCTGTGGTGTGAGGCTGTCGTCGCCATAGAATAACAAGGGGTGTGGGTGAGTAGAGGGATGGCCTGGCCAGCGGTGGGAGTAGTAGGGGGCGGTGAGGCCTTTGCGACATCACAGCCGGCCACGGGAGGCAGGAGCACGCGACACGACCTTCGCTGGTTTGGGCGGCTGGAGCAAGAAGACCAGAGGTTGAAGAAGCACTACAGTCATTGGATGGACATCGTACGGTCACTGGAGCTAGAATCGTTCATAAGTCAGCCTCCCACTATGTTGGGTCCCAGCTAGCAGGGGAAGTATTCATTTTTTTGTGCGTAATAAGGAGGCACTTCCTTGCGTGCGAAGATATAGTTGGTGGGTCCGACCTGTCAGTGGGGGGTACATTTTTTTCGCGAAATACAGAGACCCTTCCGGTGGGTCCCAGCTGTCAGGTGGAGGAATCATTATTTTGCGCGTAATAAGGAGGCATTTCCTTGCGTGCGGCGGTGGACCCAGCTGTCAGCCTCTCCACGTACAGTCTACTTCCGATGGATGTCGTTTGTTGACCACGCCACGCCGAGAGCACCAGGGAGGGAATAACACGGAGCCAGGGAAGACTTGGCAGTTGTTCCCCACGCGGAGGGGAGTACGAGGGTTTACTAGTTCGTCTGCCGTCGTCTGAGAATAATAGCAGGTGTGGGTGAGTAGAGGGATGGCCAGGCCAGCGATGGGAGTACGGTGGGGCGGTGAGGCCTGGGCGGCAGCACAACCAGCCACGGGAGGAGGGAGCAGGCAGTCCCGCCGGCGCTTGTTTGAGCGGCTTGAGCAGGAAGGGCAGAGATTGAAGAAGCACGACGGCCGTTGGATAGACATCCTATAGTCACTGCTCTCGTGTGTTGACTAAGTTGACACGGCGTTGCGTGTGCGTCAACCTTTTTTTTAGGAAAGCATACGCGTCAACCTGTAGTAGGCGCACAAGTTAGCCTCAAATCTGTGAAAACAGCATACAGCCCATCTGCCATTATTTCTAATAATTTACAGCCCATTTGATAATTCTTAAGAATTTTTTTGAGCCCATCTTCTTTTTGTTAGCATTACACCCCATATTGTGGCCACGGTTAAAAATTATACAAAATTTTACATATATCGGTGCGGTCAACTATTTTTAATCCCGAAATATCGAGTCACATTCAAACTATTTTGAGAAATAATTTATATAAATATAAAATCCTAATAAATCAATGGAATTTAAAATCTTGTAATGAAAAAAAATTGAAACTAATTCCCGTTTTGATGTGTTTTAAAAATGTACAGCCCATTTCTGGGCAAACCGAATGAAACTCTCCTCGTCTTGAAAGATTTGCAGCCAACAGGGTTGATAAAGCAAGTAGGCCTCGTTTGGGTATTTCTTAAAAAAATAGAACTAGACTAGCCATTTTCAGCAAGAAAAAACACAAATAAACATAAATAAAACCCTGGCTAGACAGGCCACAGCCCCATTGTTACCCCGATTCGTCGCTAAAACTAGTATAAATAACATCTGCTTGTTCCTCAAAAAAGAGTAAATAACAACTGCGCGACCTGCTGGGTCCCTGGTGTCAGCCGCTCGTTGTGTAATTCTCTCGTTTATTGACTACGTTGACAATGGCGTGAGCCCCAGATGTCCAACCATTAGGAGGAACCATTTTTTGGGGCTTGTAATAATGAGGCACTTGCTTGCGTACTGCCATGACGCTAGTGGGTCCCTACTATCATCCTCTCCACGTACAGTCATCTCCTTGTTCCTCTCGGTTGTTGACGACGTTGACAACGCAAGAGGGCGGCACACCGTGCACGGCGAGCGAACCAAGGCGGAGGACGACCGCGAGGCCTCGGACGGAATGAACAGGAGCCATTGAAGATGCGCCGGTCCAGTCACCGGCGGAAGGGAGTACGAGGGTTGACTGGTTTGGGTGCGGGTGCGTGTCGGGGCTTACGTCGCCGGAGAATAACAGGACGTGTGGGGGCATAGAGGGAGGGACTAGCCAACGTTGGAAGGTACGGTAGGGCGGCGGAGGCTCAGCCAGCCATGGGAGGCGGGAGCAGGCGGAGCCGACGCGGTGGTTTGGTTTGGGCGGCTGGAGGAAGAAGACAAGCGATAGAAGATACACGACAGATGTTGGATGTCAATCCAACGGCTAGTAGGCAGAATCGTTTGATGACTAGCTAGTAAGTCGACACCACCTTGGATAGGCTATTTCCTCGTGGGTCCCAAATGTCAGAATCCAAATCGGTCACGGTCATGCAGCCTTTCCTATGAAAAATTTACAGCCCATTTGGTGTGCTAGTTCAAAATAAGTTTGTGGGTGCTGGTGGGGGCTAATCACTTGGCTTCTGTAATGCACAGTGAGCTCAAGCAGCCGGCGAGAGTGATGTTATTTCCCTTGGTTGGCATTTGTTACAATATTTCACTCTAAATTAAACGAATGGCAAGCCATTTTCCTTGTTTCAAAGAAAATATGACAATCACAGCCGAGTTGAAAAGGGCAAGAACATCTAACTCCAGCTTACAAACTATACAAAAGCACGAGGGTTAATTGTTCATCAGGTTTAGACAAAACCTAGGTTGAAAAGGGCAACAACATCTAACTCCAGCACTGTTTTCGGCAGTTACAGTCAAATGGATCGGTCAGGTCCATAGAATGAACATCTTGGGTCATAAGTTTACTGGATTATGACCACAATATGTTGTAAATAGAAGCCCGACACGTTCAGAAGCTCTTTTGTCCACCTGAAACTCCTTTTTTTGCTCTTCGACATACCCATCCATCAAAACCATGCTGCTGATAAACTTAAGCCTGATGGACAATAGTAACCTCGCAGTCAGCAGGAAGAATGTGACAAATCTAGTGTTTGCATGGTTGGCTACATATCGTTCTAGCGTTATTGTCTTCAATCGAATGTCATGAGAAGTGAGAAAATCCTGGTGCTTACGAATCCACCGATTGGTTATAACTTTCTTACCCTGTCCTGTTTCCTAAATAGACATGAAGATTGAAAATAGTTAAGGTCTAAAAAAGAGCGTCAAAAGAGCAACAGCTGAACGGTTAATTCTAGTACACTATATGCAGGCTTCCAATGTGCGTGAAATTATCACCTTTATATACGACTTCTCCAGACATGGAAAGCATTGCAGAAAGCCAATAATCTTGTTCAGATCAAAACTATTCATTTAGATATATAAGATCTTGACAGAATCCAGCACCATTGATAGGCTATCCATGGAGAAACTCTTCATTGAGCATAGAACATAATATTAGTACAAAATGTGTACTCCAAGATGATATATAACTTATGCGCAGAAATATAAAATGCAACTTATGGTTACAAGTGTAGATGATAATATAAAGTACCTGAAGAACTGTGGAGCCAAACACCATCTTGAAATGAGCACATAGATCATGTATTACACCCAAGGTCTCCAGTTTAGGCGCAGAGAGGACGGTTATTTGCGACGGTGAATAACTAGAATCAAGGATCAACCTTTGAAGTGAAGGGGCATCTTGGATGATGAGCTGCCTTCCGTCAAAAGAAACTCCAATTCTTACAAGGTTAGGCGACTTTATTTGGAGACAACCGGTTCTAACTGTGAAAACAAGCACCAAGCACTCCAGGGCAGGGCAACTAGAGTGGATGATGTTGTGCAATGAGGCCTCCGATATACGAACCTGCACAAGTGAAAGTTTCTTGAGAAATGGGAGTCAAAGGTTTAGTATCAGATTGTTTGGTAGGTAGCACAACGCAAAGGTGGATGTGTGGAGAGAGAGGAGGAAAACAGCGAGATGGACATCGGTGCTGAGGGCACAAGTACATGGCGTTTGGTATCTGGTAGGTGATTTCCAGGGGAATAGTACAACTCAAGCAGTTGTAGTTGTGTGAATTCAGGGGATTTCAGCCAGGCGTCCACCGTGCAGGGTATGGTATGCTTGCTCAGGTAGCATGACGGGATGCAGAGGCTTTGAACGGAGCCCTGGTGGGAGGAGATGATGGCTCTGGGGATTTCAAAATCATTGAAGAGAGATAGCTGACGACAGTCGAGATTAAGGGGCACGACACGCCATAGAGGGCGCCGCCGAATTGAGAGAACTTGGGTGCAGCAGCAATCCTTGGTGGGGAGAAGTGAGATGATCTCCCCAAGGACGGCATCCAGGAGATCGCTGATGCGGTCCACCTGAGATTCTACGGGTTCCTGGGATCCCGTGGGGGTGGGGTCGCTGCTTCTCCCTACGCTGCCGGGTGTGGGATCTACAACAGGCGTCACCGCTAGCGGGAGCCTCATCTTCTTGGCGCTGGGGTCAGCCGACTCCATTTTCCTTGAGGGCGTCGCTCCCATGGATTTGAGCCGAGTAACGAATGACGAGCCTAGTTGTAGTGCGAGTGAAGAAGAAGGGGAGCTGGGGGTTTTCTGTAGTAGTGAGGAAGAAGGGGAGCTGGGGTTTTCTGTAGGAGTGAGGTGAGGAATTTGGGGGTACGAGTGGAGCGAGCTGACGTGAGGTGGGTGGGAGTGAGGAGGAAGAAGAGCACCTAGGTTTTTTTGGGGGGTGGTGTGCTTGGTGTGGGTAGCGCCTCTCATTAAGTAAATATATGGGCTTTTGAATTGATTTTATTTTTTACTAGGGTGGATGGGCTGTTTTGTCTTGGGCCCATAGAAACAATTACTACTAGTACAGTGGAGACACTCTACAGCTACCCAGAAAAACAATTACTACTAGTACAGTGGATACACTACCGCTTCTGGCTCCTCCTAGGTCATCGAAACATCTCCCTCTACTGAATGTCGTTTTACTTTTGTTCACCAACATGCGGGCCATGCAGTGCACGTGCCCAAATGCCATCCACAAATTAGAAGGCAGTATGCAGGCGGAGAGTCACCCCGGTCGTAGCACAGCAGTAAGGAGCCGTCGTATCACAAAACCCCACCTCCCCGCAGTCTTATGTTTGACGGAAGAACCAACCATCATTTCACTCTTTGCTGAATCCCCTTCTCCCTCACCGTCTTCAAGAAAGCCAACACTCGCATCTGCCACTGTTCTTCTCTCCCAACGAAGGGAAGGTAAGCGGGTCCGTGATGTTGGTATATTTTCGTTCAGAGAAAAAAAAAGAACTTTTGCAAAGTAGTAACCGATCCTCACTCTCTTTTTCGTTTCATAGTCATTGCAATTGTGTTTTCCTTTCAGTGGTCTCCTAGTATTTGTCGGTTTCATGATGGACCAAGGAGAACCAGACAAAGATCTGCCGATGTTGGAGCAGACGCGGGAGGCTGATCCCCACGAGACAGAGAGCTCCAAGAAGATGGAGCCAGCCATCGAGCCGACCCCAAATACGCTCACAGCCACTACTGAGATGGTCAACGCCTCGTTTGAGGTTACAGCCCCCATGGCCCTGCAGGAGCAGTTTTACCCCTTCGAGGATGTGTCCCCCCCACTGAGCTGCCCAAGATGATTTTCTTCTTTGCCGATCTCGATTGTGGTTTTTCATCTAAGTATGTGGTGATGAATAATGAAAAATTCTATTAGCTTCGATGCCATGATATACATAGTGGTTTAAATAACTTGTGTTACCTATACTAGAAAGTAATTCAGAATTTGTTTCTGTTTCAATTAGAGCCCTGATGCAGACAAGGATCGTGTGGTTGTACATGTCACTCGCTATGAGGCGGATGACCTGAATATACACACTGGGAAAACTCTTAGGCTGTTGGATCCTGGAAGCCATTTGCACTTATACCGATGTCGAGTTGTATTCCAGCCTCACTGTTGTTAGGCGTGTTGTCCAGGCTGTACTGAAGCACAAGAAGTTCAAAGCTACTCCTTCGTTTGTGAGGCATACTGTTCTTGTCAAGCTTACGCAGGAAGATGACATGGCATGCCTCCACAAACAAGTTTATGAGTGGCAAGGCCACAAGGTTATCTTCATGAAGGTTCACAGGATTGAGCTGTTGCCGGACGTCCTCGATGATGTTCATGGCAAGGTCCGTCTTGTGTCCAACCCAAATTAGATCGACACGTGAAATAGTTGCCCCAGCTAGTGTTTAATAGTAGTTTGGATTGTGTCTAATTATCCGAACCTTGCCTATTATC
Organism: Triticum aestivum; assembly: GCF_018294505.1. Taxonomy (NCBI): domain Eukaryota; kingdom Viridiplantae; phylum Streptophyta; class Magnoliopsida; order Poales; family Poaceae; genus Triticum; species Triticum aestivum. The sequence goes on from NC_057805.1 coordinate 92,714,940, forward strand.
GAGCCCTCTGGGATAGTACTCTGTTTGAATCCGTCTATGGGAATTGCTGCTACTTTTGTGTGCTCGTGAATCATATGAGAACCATCATAATTGTTGCCGAAACAGATGCATCCTCACTAGTTTTTTCATGAATATGGCATGGTAAGACATAAGTTGTCACGTTTTATCATACTAGCAGTGTGTGTTTGATGAAATAGAGTACTCGTTCAAGAACTGTGCGCCGATATATACATAAGTACTTGTAAACACTGTTGGTGCTACCCCACTTGTAAGCAGTTGTGCAAAACATGACACATTGGCTCAGCTCGCTTCAACACTAGGCTATCGACCAGCTAACAATCAATAATCTGCTGTCTGACATATAATCAACTACGTATCTTGTTATAGTGGTTCATGCAGTTAACTGAGGCCACAATGTAAATTCCAAACGTTCACACGCTAGTCCAGCGTTCATGTGGAACACTCACATTAAACTCGGCTTCATAAAAAACTTGAAACGCATAAGTTAAGCAATTTTATACATCTCAATGATTCATAGAACATAACAAACATATACTAGTTCACAGCAAAAGACAAAGCTGTGAGAAGGTTTACAAATCAGGAAAAATCAAGCAAGGCTTCTCTGAGCAAAGGGCCTCCCTGCAGGCTTAAATTTCCTGGAGTTCACTCTGGTTTTTTCTTGTTGCCACCATCCAGGGTTAGGTTCTCTCATTCCAGAATAACCAATTATAATTGTGTTCTCAGCTGGAATGCTGAACTGAACCATGTCGTCTACTGACCAGCTGAAATTCGTGTGCATTCCACTAAATTTAAGCACCGCTATTTGCAGAAATAAGCAGACCACAATGCCTCTTGTCCGCGCACCTGTCCCAAAAACCTCCGCGCAGCCGTGCCAGCTAGTCCTCAGTCCATGGATGAACTGAAGAAAGTGCATTCCAGACTAGGATGCAGTTGTTTTCACTCGTCCCTGCATTGCAATCAGGAATTAAAACATACGAATCAGCTTCTTTTAGATTGTGTTGGTCATTCTACCTAGTTACTACCAATGTAGGAATACCTGGAACATTGGTGGTTAGAGGACGGCAGCTAGGAATAGCCATCTCATTTGTGCAGTTGTACTAAAACTGAGGTGTGTACTTTTGATTGCGCGGATAGAAACGATATGGAGACAGACATCCCTGTTTGCGCAAATACGAAATATGGTTATTTAAACAGTGATAGATATTTGCAGTGGCGTATGATTAACAGCAGCATCTATTGTTTTATAATTGGCACTACATTGATAGTATGAAAGTGCCCTTAAGTACGTAGTATCACATCACATCAACACTGCCACTAGATTAAAATGCATAACAATAGCATTAGTATTACTGTCATGAGAGTAGCACATGGTCAGTAAATGTGCAATCAAATTTGTGTTCCTCATGTCCGGCAGCACGATCACCGGACTGCCGGGAGCCCCGGAGGTATATGCTTTAGCACAAAGGACGGCTCGCTTCCCCACTGCCCAACTGATATCGTTGGCTGATGCCCAAGATGAAGGTGGACGGGGGCTTCTCCGCTTCCGTGGAGCACATTCAGGGGCGACGAAGGTCCTCGCAACAAAAGGACCCGAGAAGACACCTGTTGTGTACGCCGGCGTCGCCTCCGCGGTGACCTTCATGGGACCCAAGCGGCGGCGGCCTCCCGTGTTCTACTTCTCCTCGATGATGGCGGCAGACGCGGAGGCGCTGGCCACCGACTCGTCGCTCTCTGCGCACCTGGCTTCTATCTCTGCTTGCATGGCGCGGCCGCCGGCATGGGAGTCTCGGCCACAGAAACGGGAGACGCAGTCGCAAACACGGGAGGCGCGGTACGAGGCGGCGGCGTGGACGGCAGCGACGATGCCCGTGCGCCGCTCCTCGTCGAGCTTGCCTGGATCGGCGAGTTGCTGAACCGTGCGCCGGCTTGGGGCGGCAACTGGCTCCGTCGGGCGAGGGGAGGGAGGTGGATCAGTGAGCTGCATAGCTCGTATCCGGCGGGCTTGGAGGGCCACCCAGCCGGCTTGGATGCGGGATAACTACTCTTCGTAAGCCATTGTAAGAGTGGACAAAATGGTGAAGGAGGAGATAGGGGAGCGGCGGAGGTGTGCGATTCTTGGCCGTCGTCTAGCCTCGTTTAAATACAAGATTAAATAGACGGCGTGCGGGAGGAGCTTAGCCGGCGTTGCGTTTAATGCCGGCCCGGTCATGAACGGACGTGTGTCCAGAGTGAGTTTCTCGGCTTCCACACGGGTTTCATGGAGGCGTTTGAATGTCGCAAGGAGGCATGTTCAGCCGGACGTGCAACGAGTGGCACCCTCGACTCTGACGTACGACACTACGTCGTTCTTCCACTGACGTGTGGGCTCTTTGGGTACATGGCCTGCATGTTAGTGACCCAACGCAGGTAGCTCGCGGCAGAGGAAATTTTGGTGGGCCAGGGCGGTCAGAAGCGGGCATTTCATAAACCGATGATTGTTCATTGAGTGTGACGTCATCTATTTCATGTAGATAAGCCTACTATATAATGTAAGAGAATTTTAAAATTTTCATATATACGTTGATAGCCCGTTCGATACGTTGTGATTCATAAAGACCGCTGCAAACATCAATGTTCTGCTTATCACTGATAAGATTGATTAATACCCGTAACAATCCATGTCCTTAACAAAGGGTGCATGCACGTATAGGTTGAGCGTGTGTCTTGAGTCGTGTGCTATGTGCATGCAGGCGTGCGAGTGTTGAGTGCGTGCATGTGTACATTTCAGTGTTGCATGCATATGTGTGTACGTGTGTGTGTTCATAAGTGCATGTGTACGTGTCAGTGTTGCATGCCTGCATGCGTGTGTGTGTTTGTTTTGTGTATGTGTCAGTGTTGCACGCCTGCATGCGTGCGTGTGTTCGTGCGAGTGTTGCGTGCGTGCATGTGCACGTGCGGGGTGAGGCTACACGTCAGTCGACTGACTTTCTCATCTCTGGTCAGACGATTTTCCAGCCGTTGGATACGAAATCAAGGGCCTGCAGTTTATCTTCAACCTCCACCCCCCTGAGCTGCCAGCCACCACTGGCGGAACCGCCGGCCCGCGCCGCCCCGCTTGCCCCGAAACCACTCCCCACCGCCGGTCCGCCGCCTCCCCGGCCATCCCTCTAGGCCCCCCCGTGCCGAGCTTTTTCTCCGGTGATCCCCACGCCACCGCCCAATCACCGCGCCCCCACCGCCGGCAACTGCCAACCAGAGGTCTCACGACTTCGAATCCCCACCGACCACTAATTTATTACCATTTGTGTCTTTCATATATGCGCTGACGGGTGGGCCCTATGGTAATGTGCGCTGCTGAATGTGGACCGTTTGGTTGGTCAATTGATTGTGTTATCAACAAATTACGGAGCTGTATGGTGAGCCAGTGATCGTATGATCACCCTAAAATGTATTTTATTAACACAGTACAGACTCAAACTACCATTTCTTTCTTTTATATACACACTGACAGGTGGGCCCCATGGTTACGCGCCCCGATGGTGCAACACTAGTTGCGCCATGTGGAACGTTTGACTGGTCAATTGATTGTGTCATCAACAAAATACAGAGTTGTACGGGTGAGCCAGTGACTGTATAATCATGACATGTATTTTTTTAACACGATACAGACGCAAGCGCTCATATATACGCGCAAGCACTCATCACTATAAGCGCACACACGCAGACCCTACCCCTATGAGCACCTTTGAGAGAGTGAGCTGGCATATGATCTTGAGATTTTACGAAGTCACCATAGGTGCCTCGTAGTCGAGTGGAACATCTCCTCCCACTTAACACACATTGCCGGAAAATGAAATTAGCCCAGGATAAATGCGAGCACCAGGACTTTAACCCTGGTGGGCTCGGGAAACCACTGTCCTCCTAACCATCCAACCACAGGTTGGTTAGCACCAAAAAAGGTATGTGGTGACCATGATGAGCTTATTCTGAAGTCTAGTGACCATATCGTGCTTTCGCTTCAAATACAATGACCCTAAGTGTCGTCAACAAAGTATGAAGCACGCATCAAATACAATGTCCGTCAGTGTCATCAACAAAATACGGAGACTTATCGTGAGCTAGATACCGTATGATCACCACGAGAATGTATACGGTGACCGTAATGAGCATATTCTGAAGTCCAGTGACCGTATAGTGCTTTCGCTTGAAATACAGTGACCGTCACATGTGAATGTGTCAGGGGCATGCATACTTTTAGAGGGTCGAGAGATAGTTTGTGTGCGTACATGAAAGTGGTGTAGAAAGAGGGGGTGTCTAGTGGAGACAAGGAGAGATATGCCCTTCATTTCTCTTTCCCGTGACTAATATTTTAGGAGAAAATAACAACATTCACAATGCAGAACAAATATTTTTGGATGCACCATGCAATTAACTTTCATGTATAACATTGTACTATTATATATGCTTATTTTCTTAGTGGCCGATTGCATGTGTGGTGTGGTGGGCACATCATTTCTAGTTGGGGTGGGCACATCATTTCTAGTTGTGGTGGGTCAACATGAGGACTCATGGGTCGGTTCCATCCCGCGCCACATAGGTTGGACCGAGACACATTATACGAAGACCCATGCGGAGGACTCGGCGTACAAGACAAAGCTACCAGAGTCGTGGAGGACTCTATCCCCACTGGTGATAAGCCGACTATATATGATTTGTAACCCTAGGCCCCGAGTATGTTATAGAAGCCTAGGGGCTAGTTCGTCAACAGTATACACACACGCACAATGCCTGGTATTCACGTGTACTTTGTACACACCCCTATCACTAATATAGAGTACCAGGAGTAGGCTTTTTCCTCAACTGCAAGGGTCTGGACTTGGGTAAAACTTTTCCTTGTATTACCATCCAGCCTAATAGTCAGGGATATCCTACCGAATGATCTGATGGAATCATATCTGCCAACTACTAAGAGAGAGGTGTGCCTGTGGGGGGGGGGAGCAATGTGTGCGAGATAGGCCTAAAGATAATGTGCGTGCGGGAGACACGTAGGCACATATATGTGTGTATAAAGGGCTAGTAGAGACCGTGCGTGTGTATATATGCATGTGAGAGAAATAGTGTTTTCCAACTGGGATTAGTGAAAAGAGTGGTACATAGTAGTCAGAAAGAGAGAGGGAGATATAGAGAGTGTGTGTGCGTGAGACACACCCCGGGAGAGATTGTGAGCATGTGTGAAAGAGAAATGCCGATGTATATAAAGTGTGTGCACCTATCCGTTAGATAGAGAGATATATAGCGCGTGTGAGAGAACGGGCCGAGGCATAGTGCATCTATGTGTAAAAGGCGGTTCTACGCATTAAATTAAAATATAAATGGCATTATTATTTTTGGATGAGATCATGAATTTTGCAATTTGCGTATGAACGAAAATCAGTCTATCAGATACCCATACTCTATTGAATTCTAGCATGTGCATGTGTTTATTTCATATTATCGATCCATAGAGTGAGGGCGGTTTGAAATATAGGCAATGCATTGCTTTTGCAATTCATATATAAACTTTAATTAGTGCACTCCATGTTGTTAGTGTGAAGCACTTTATACATTTGTCACTTATTACATGGATACATTCCAAATTGCTAGCTACGAAATAGAATACATGTTGAATTCAACATAAAGGGGGTTTCGAAGATTCGAATTCATAGGAAGTGCATTCATCTATTTGAATCCGAGATAATGGCATTTGTAAATCAGATCTAAAAGGGGGCATCAATCTTTGTTGTGCATTTGAACATGCTATATATTGATACGCATGTCTAACTATTTTTTTTGCAACCAAGGAGATTATATCTGGAACCATGCATGAACTGAGGTAAGTTGCATATTTTTTAATATATACTCATGTACAATGTATATTCAAACATGCCCCCTCCATTCCAAAATAATCATAGTTTTAGGATTTTCAAGAGTAAAGATTTGTGAAGTTTGACAAATCCTGAAAGTTCAATTCAAGAGAACCAAAAAAATTAATGCTTCTGCTCCCAAATATTGAACGAAGCGCCAAATAAGCCTCTGGTCACCCGAAACCGTGCGAGACTAATGTTTGTTCGTAGGAAATTACTGTCCTGACTCTGGCCTATGTAGCTTATCGGCCCGATGTCCAAAGGTCTAAACCGGGGTAGGTTTGTAACTTTACCAAGACGCCAGTCTCAACTGCCTCCGAGAAGCATTCATACGCCATGGGCGCCTAAACACACATGCGCTTGGCCGAAATCTATCCCGCCCACCATTTGGGACAGCTGAGATTACTGTCCTACCCAACTCGCAATATGTCCGAAATTTTAGATGGGGGCAAAGTTTGTAACTTTCCCCAAATTTCAAACAAGCGCGTCCCAAACTGAAACATTGTTCCCCCTTAGTTTCCCCTCCCTCTGTTTCCCCATTCATACTCCATCGGCGCCAAAACGCCCTCTCCACCAGCCGCGAAACCCCAGCCTCCTCCGTCCTCCACCCCATCGCGCCAATCCACCGCCGCCTGATGTCTACTACACAACCTTCTTCTTGTAGACGTTGTTGGGCCTCCAAGTGCAGAGGTTTGTAGGACAGTAGCAAATTTCCCTCAAGTGGATGACCTAAGGTTTATCAATCCGTGGGAGGCATAGGATGAAGATGGTCTCTCTCAAGCAACCCTGCAACCAAATGACAAAGAATCTCTTGTGTCACACCCAATACAATGGTAAATTGTATAGGTGCACTAGTTTGGCGAAGAGATGGTGATACAAGTGCAATATGGATGGTAGATATAGGTTTTTGTAATCTGAAAATATAAAAACAGCAAGGTAGCAAGTGGTAAAAGTGAGCGTAAACGGTATTGCAATGCTAGGAAACAAGGCCTAGGGTTCATACTTTCACTAGTGCAAGTTCTCTCAACAAGGATAACATATTTGGATCATATAACAATCCCTCAACATGCAACAAAGAGTCACTCCAAAGTCACTAATAGCGGAGAACAAACAAAGAGATTATTGTAGGGTACGAAACCACCTCAAAGTTATTCTTTCCGATCAATCCATTGGGCTATTCCTATAAGTATCACAAACAACCCTAGAGTTCGTTGTAAAATAACACCTTAAGATACAAATCAACCAAAACCCTAATGTCACCTAGATACTCCAATGTCACCTCAAGTATCCGTGGGTATGATTATATGATATGCATCACACAATCTCAGATTCATCTATTCAAACCAACACAAAGAACTTCAAAGAGTACTGTCGGGGATATACCCCGCGGTATGACCCGGCCGGAAGTATGACCCGGCCGGACTTGGCGCTTCACCGTGACCCGCTGGAGGACTGGCGACTCACGGGTCTGGCGGCTCACTGTCAGACGACTCACGAGCCTGACGACTCACGGATGACCCCGACGGCGGGTCAGATAGAAGACTAGGCCCAAGGCCCAGAAGGCCGGCTCACGTTTATGATGGGCCGGCTTAAGTAGAAAGGGATGATGAATATTTCCTTTACGAGGAAGCAAGACCCGGACTTGTAATTAACTTGTAAGAGAAGATAGACTAGTCCTAGTCCTACTAGGACTCCACATGTAACCCGCCCCTCTAACTTATATAAGGAGGGGCAGGGCACCCCAAAGAGGGACGAGCAACAAGAAACAATCTCTAGGGCTAGACACAAAGAGCCGGCTTACCGGCGACTCTCTCATAAGCATAATGAGACCTAGCCTCAAACAGCATGTAGGGTTGTTACCGGATGATGTTTCCCGGGGCCCGAAGCTGTCTAAACCCTTGTCTTGTGCGTTGATCCGCCCTGCGTCTCTCATCCCAATCAACCCCTCTCAAGCTACTACATAGATGCGTTGGCCTCACGACTAAGTCCTTACACCTAGGACATCTGACGTGTTAATTCCACGACAGTTGGTGCCCACCGTGGGGCTCGCGCACGGTGGTGATGAGTTCTTGGAGGGATATCTCACAGGGATCAAGAAGTTTGCGATTGTTTAGATGAAGAAGAATCATTACGGAAGGAGTTGTATTGTCTAGAAGGTGAGCAATCAGATCTAATATCCATCCGAGGTTCAAAAGAAACTACGGTTACACGTCCGTGCGCCGCTGCAAGTTGCGAGTTTGAGGACGTAGAGTTTCCGCTACAGTATCAATTTGTGCGACGGCCGTGTCCGAAGTGCTACGGCATCTTTCCTGTCCACAAGGAATGTAGAGGATTTAATCCGAAAGCTACGAGCGACTCAATCCGTCAAGTTGCCGCGGGCTAATGGCGATTCTGGTACTGCCTTCAATGCATGGCTTCTCACCTTGCGGAGGTTTTCAAAGGGAAAAGCTATCTATCGCTGCTCCATTGTTTTCCATCAAACTTCGGACGTATTGTTTCCAAAAACAAAGATGCTGCATATATAAGTAGCTGGAACACAGTGCTTGAAAAAAAAGGGGAGAAGGAAAATAAGAAAGAGAAGGAAGAGGACCACGACCCGGAAGTGGATGTATCTACGGAGTACTACTGCTAATTTTACACGAGCATGTATGGCTAGCAAGAAATCAGATCGGTCAAACCTGATTGGTCAAACCTGATGGAACAAAGTAACTACTACTACAAGCCGGAGAAAGACGAGGATTCAGACTCGGCCACAGTCACGGCCGTACATCGCCGGCGCGTTTTCACGGCCGGGCCTCGCCTCCAAACCGCTGTTCGTCTTCAAACCGTCCGCCCGCCAGCAACGCGTGACCCGCCCGCGCTAGTTCTACCACGCCCCGCCTCTGCCTCTACATACGGATGGGCTCCAAAGAAAGACTGGGTACAAAGTGTAATCAGCTTATACGCGGTGCGGAAGATGTGTTCAAGGACTGGAAAAACTAGGTCCAGGATGGTCTGTTCCTCTGCCAAAAAACAGCGGTTGTAAATCAGTTGTTTCCACCACGGCGGTCACCATGGTGCGTTCGGATCGCCCTCACCGCCGTGCTTATAAACCGGTGCTCTGAATCACCACCGTCACTGAGCCATCGCTCTCCGTGGCCGCGCCTCACCGGTTGTCCGCCTCCGACACACGGCCTTGCAGCTGCTGCTCACCTCCGCGGATGTGGTTTCAAGACGCAGTCGCTAACTCACCATCACGACCGAATTGAATCCCCGCCTCGCCAAGTCACCTTTGCCGGCTCTGGCCTCTGTTGCGGGCTGCCCGTTTCCTGTGTTGTTCCAAATTGGCTGCATCGCAGCCGACGCCTGCACTACGCCTCAACCCGCCGCCATGCGTTGACCAGGCCTGCCATCGCCACCACAGCGCCGAGCCGCTGCTGTACTGAAGCTGCGCTCGCCTCGCGCTGTTCTATTATGGCAAACCGCTTCTGCCTCTACGAGAAACCGCTTCAAGCGGGCTCACCATCCATTGCGGGCCACCTCCGAGTCAAGTCGCCGCGCCTCCGGCTGTTTTAAGTCGCTGACCGCCGTCTCAAGCTGAGAGCCGCTATAGCTGATCCGTCGGCCCTGCACTTGATTTCTACTGTGCGTGGCTGCAGCCTCAAAGCAAGATTATTGTTGAAAATGGATGAGATGGTGGAAAAGCCATTGAATTAATCGACGCTATGGTCGTTAGTAAAGCCAAGTTCGCGCTTCAGCTTAAATTGCCTCTGTGTTGAACCACCGGAGCCACGTAGAGTTCTGCTGCCACATTGAGCCGCTGGGGCTATATTGAGTCGCCGGTCTTCCTGAGCTGCCTCTGTCGCGTTGTCATCCGAACGAATCAGGTGATATCCTTCTAAATGTAATTTTGGCACATATTCCTTTTGTCAAAAAACAATTACTCTGGCCTGTAATATTTTTATGCAGGGCGGATATTAAAGGAAAAAGGGGTGGTATTACACCGCGGAGGCATGTTCGGTTGTGCCGCGCAGCCTCACGGACACGCGTATCGCGGTCCGGTTTACATCAGCGCGTCGGCCGACTCGCCCGTCCGCACCACCTTACAACGCCACGGATGACTCGCACGTCCGCCCTCGCCGTCGGTTCATGCGTCCGCGCCGGGTTACAACGCGGAGGACAACTTGCTCGTCCGCACCACCTTACAACGCCACGGACGACTCGCCCGTCCGCCCTCCCCGCCGGTTCATGCGTCCGCGCCGGGTTACAACGCGGAGGACAACTTGCTCGTCCGCACCGGCTTACAACACCGCGGCCGGCTCATCTGTCTGCTCCCGCGGCCGACTTGGTCGTGATTGATTTCAGCTTCACCGTGATAATCATCAACTCCGCGGTGGATCATTTCTGGCCTGACATATTAGGACAATTGTTCAATACATGAACGCGACGTGGTTCACTCGCCCATCCGCGCGGCTTACCGCGCCGGCGATTGACTCGCCCGACCACACCGGTTTACAACATCGTGACCAACTCATCTGTCTGTACCACCTCTGATGCTGTGGTCGTCTCTTCCGTCCGCCTCTAGCGGCCTGGTCTACATCAACACACCGAGCCGCACCTGTCTGCATGAGCTATGTATTGAGTATGTGCAGGTCACTACTTGGGAAGCCCGGTTTTCTTCCAACAAATTGGAGGCAAATTATCATATGTTATCAGCCGCCGTCTGCACTGGATAGTTCAATGGGCAGGCGCACAAATCGCCGCCACTATAGTTCGGTTAACTTCAAACAGCCAGTTGGAAGGAACCATTGGCCGAGTTGCTGACACGGCTCATACGGGATCATTTATAACCCGCCACAGTCACTTTCAACCTTCTGTGGATTCACATCGCGCTATCAGCGCCAATGATATACACCTTCTGCTATGGTCAAATATGGAGAATCTCAAGCCAAATCCTTGAGTCGTCTTGAGACTCGGGGGCTACAATGACATGACTCAACAAATCGTGCCAGTTTCAGCAGGCTCAAGAACTCTGGGTCATTGGAGGAAAAAATAACCCGGCCCTGGAGATTACTGCTCTATCGATGCAAATTTAAAGGCCGTCAGAAAAATATCCGGCTTAAAATAAAGATTCCGGTTTAAAATCCGGTTCAAGAGACATCTCTCTCCCGCAAAGCTTTGAAGCTCTCAAATCCGGTTCAAACATCCGGCTCAAGGTAAATTTGTCTCTTACAAAGCTTTTAAGCTCTCAAATCCGGTTCAAAGTTCGGGTTCAAAAAGAATTAATCTCTCGCAAGATTCGAGTTCTCAGAAAAAATTAAAGGTTGCCAAAAAGAACTTGCTGCCATGATGCACGGTTCAAACATAGGTATCCTGCCTTACGGCTTATCTTATTATGGTCACTTGGGGGCTTCCTGCTCATTGGGCATAGCTATCAGTACCCTCTTGATTGGTGCAATGCTTAAACTTATATGGTCACTTGGGGGCTTCCTGTTCAAACATAGGTCGTATTCGAACCAAAGAGAACATAGCTGTCGGTACCCTCTTGATCGGCACACTGCCGAGCTCACTAGGCGGCTTCTTGATCGTATTCGAATCATAGCTCAAACCCCTCTTGGGAACCGACGTGGATCGTATTCGAATCAGCGTCGTTAAACAACTCTCAAGGTCATTTGGGGGCTTCCTGTTCAAACATAGGTCGTATTCGAACCAAAGAGAACATAGCTATCGGTACCCTCTTGATCGGCAACGCCAAAGCCACTGGGGGCTATATGATCGTATTCGAATCTTAGCTTAACCCCTTTGGGAGGGTTTTCTGATCGTATTCGAATCAGAAGCCTCAAAATTTTTGAAGTCTCTTTTTGCAAATAATTTTTGGATTTTATTTGAAGCTCTTTTGAACACATCTAAAGTGTATATGAGTGGTTTCTATTTTAACCCGTCTTGATTTTCGAAGATAAGTCGCCGGTTTATGACAATCATCATCTATGTCGAAGCATTGGCTTTTACAGAATTGGGTTCTCACCCTCACTGTCCGGGTCACATAAACCGGCGGTATCATTCAAGGGATCATAGGGATCTTGTGATCTACTTGTGTGCAGGGTAAGACTACATTTGGGAGGTTACCCGCCCTGGCTTTTGACGTTAAGTCGCCAGGGCATACGTTATTTAAACTCTGTGCAGGATTTACAGAGCTATGACTTACATAAATGGTTCAGTTCAAGCCCATCATCGAAAGATTGGCATTGGTGTCTCAAAAGGGTTATCAATTCTTGATTTTCTCAAAGGCTATAAATAGCCGGGTTATAAAAATTCCGGCTTACAATGGAGGTGTAATAAATCGCCATCGGCCAAGAGCCGCTGGGTATTTAAACTCCGGATTTACTTGTCAACAGATAAGGTATTTGAAATCTTTAAATAGCCAAACTTGGCTGGATTTTCATTATGATTTGAATGATTGAGGTTTTCCAGTCGGGTTAGTCAAATCTTTAATAGCCAACATGGCTGGATTTTTATTATGGTTATCAGAAACTAATATTATGATTGAGGTTTTCAAAGTCGCTTCAGCGCAATGGCTATTATTTTATCAATGGATATGATTTATTCTACAATGGAAGGAATAGTCCCGAGTCGCTGCAGGCTTACAACCCGGCACTTGGGGGCTACATTATTCAAGTTGAGATTACATCAAATATGCAAGTCCCATGTCACTGCCAGCATGCACCATGGCACTTGGGGGCTAATGCAAAGTCATTTTTTGCTCACCTCATTGAAGACCCGACTCATCACATCGTAATGAGCCGGCCCTTGGGGGCTACCAATTGCTCCTGTTAAAATTCAAGATACACAAGCCTTATTACATTATATTGAAGGATCCACTGCTCAGTTGGTAAAGCACAAAGCTATTAACCTTGTGGACGTGGGTTCAAGCCCCAAGATGGGGGTTACATCATATGATATTATTTCCAATGAAAAGTCCCAGCTCAGTATTATCTTACTAAACCGGCCCTTGGGGGCTACACGTTACTGCTCAAATTTACATCATCATATTTACAAAGTCCCTGCTCATTACTACATAATGACCCGACACTTGGGGGCTAATGTATATTGCTCTCTGCTGAAGACAATTCTAAGATGACCCGGCTACACTACTATGACTATAGCCGACTCATGGGGCTACACAACTGGATTTTATTTAAAGCCATGGTGATAAGTCCCGGCTTATTCATGCTGATTAAACCGGCTCTTGGGGGCTACAGGTAATATGGATATAAGGGAGAAATATCTTACAATTTTCAGTTTTGAGTAAATCAGATTGACCTGGTGTCTGCAAAAATCATAAACCGGCGTCGGCGACAATTATGACTTGGCATCATCTATTTATAACCCAGCAATTTTGGTACTCATAAACCGGCAAGTTTTATATCTTTAAGCCGGTTGAATATAAGTTGAATATTTGAGGACCAATATTTTTGTCAAGTCAGAGCATTGAAAGCCGACTCAAGTGGATTATCTCTTACAATATTTCTCAACAAGAGACCAATGTCAGCAAATTGACTCTAAAGCTGGCCTGTTGACCCGGATTTTCAAAGGAAGTATCTGGATTTTTTGCATTGGCAAAATTTGAACATATCTGCTAAAGAGATTTGCTATGAGATTATGGATACATATCAAGAAGGAAGATGACAAGGACTTAAGGATGATCAAGTGCCGGCTTACAAAGAATATTTAACCCGGAACACAACATATCAAATTTGTTCTTGTGTTTATATTGCAGATTAGTTTAACATGGATAAATCCAAATTAAACTGGGGGCTAATGTCGGGGATATACCCCGCGGTATGACCCGGCCGGAAGTATGACCCGGCCGGACTTGGCGCTTCACGGTGACCCGCTGGAGGTCTGGCGACTCACGGGTCTGGCGGCTCACTGTCAGACAACTCATGAGCCTGACGACTCACGGATGACCCCGACGGCGGGTCAGATAGAAGACTAGGCCCAAGGCCCAGAAGGCCGGCTCACGTTTATGATGGGCCGGCTTAAGTAGAAAGGGATGATGAATATTTCCTTTACGAGGAAGCAAGACCCTGACTTGTAATTAACTTGTAAGAGAAGATAGACTAGTCCTAGTCCTACTAGGACTCCACATGTAACCCGCCCCTCTAACTTATATAAGGAGGGGCAGGGCACCCCAAAGAGGGACGAGCAACAAGAAACAATCTCTAGGGCTAGACACAAAGAGCCGGCTTACCGGTGACTCTCTCATAAGCATAATGAGACCTAGCCTCAAACAACATGTAGGGTTGTTACCGTATGATGTTTCCCGGGGCCCGAAGCTGTCTAAACCCTTGTCTTGTGCGTTGATCCGCCCTGCGTCTCTCATCCCAATCAACCCCTCTCAAGCTACTACATAGATGCGTTGGCCTCACGACTAAGTCCTTACACCTAGGACATCTGACGTGTTAATTCCACGACAAGTACCCCAAAGTTTCTACTGGAGAGTCAAGACGAAAACGTGTGCCAACCCCTATGCATAAGTTCCCAAGGTCACGGAACCCGCAAGTTGATCACCAAAACATACATCAAGTGAATCAATAGAATACCCCATTGTCACCACGGGTATCCCACACAAGACATACATCAAGTGTTCTCAAATCCTTAAAGACTCAATCCGATAAGATAACTTCAAAGGGAAAACTCAATCCATTACAAGAAGATAGAGGGGGAGAAACATCATAAGATCCAACTATAGTAGCAAAGCTCGGGGTACATCAAGATCGTGCCAAATCAAGAACATGAGAGAGAGAGAGAGATCAAACACATAGCTACTGGTACATACCCTCAGCCCCGAGGGTGAACTACTCCCTCCTCGTCATGGAGAGCGCCGGGATGACGAAGATGGCCACCGGTGATGAATCCCCCTCTGGCAGGGTGCCGGAACAGGGTTTCGATTGGTTTTTGGTGGCTACAGAGGCTTGCGGTGGCGGAACTCCCGATCTAGGTTTATTTCTAGGGGTTTCTATATTTATAGGAATTTTTGGCGTCGGTCTCTCGTCAGGGGGGGGTCTCCGAGTCATCCACGAGATAGGGGGGCACGTCCTCCACCCTCGTGGATGGCTCGGGAGTCTTCTGGCCCAACTCTTTTACTCCGGGGGCTACTTTTGGTCCATAAAAAATCATCAAAAATTGGCACGTCAATTGGACTCCATTTGGTATTCCTTTTCTGTAAAACTCAAAATCAAGGAAAAAAACAGAAACTAGCACTAGGCTCTAGGTTAATAGGTTAGTCCTAAAAATCATATAAAATAGCATATAAATGCATATAAAACATCCAAGATGGATAATAATAGCATTGAACAATCAAAAATTATAGATACGTTGGAGTCGTATCACCGCCCTCCTCCATCACGCCAGAGCCGGTACCCCGACGTCGTCGTCCAACGCAACCGCAACAGCAACGCCCTCAAGGACTTAGCAGCTGAAGCCGAGGCAGAGCTGCCTCCAGAACCACTTCGACCACGCCGTCCTGTGCCTCACCGCTGCCGCTCCACTGTCGCAACCGTCCACCACATGGGAGCTGTTCCCGCTACACCGTTTTCGCCGCCTTGGATCTGGTTCCCCGCCGCCGACAGACGGCCATCGCACCACACTCAACAACTTGGCCATTGGTTCGTCCAAGGCTCCACCGTCCTCCACAACTTCTCGTTGCCAGCAAACCACAAGAAGATCGCTGAAAAAACAGAAGGAGGGCACAACACTGCCAGCAGAAAGAGGTACTCCTCTTCCCTTATTCGTGCAAATCTTACGTCTCTACTCACACCGTATTCATCTCACGAAAGAAACTAGTTGAGCGCTTCTTACTTCATCTTCTTCGTGATACTAAATGCACAAGGTTTCCTCCCATTTACTATTTCACCTTGGCTAGAGGTCAGTAGCCCGCCTGGATTTCAATTCAGGGTCAGTTGAAACGCAATTTAAAGAAGCAGCACCTGCTTAGGCGCGCGGAGCACCTAGTCCGCCTATTCGCAGGGGAAGCGGCGCATCGGTGTCTATCATAGGGGTGTGGGGCACAGGAGCTGCTTGTGCCCGATCTGGAGGTCGGCGGGGCTTGTAGGGATGGCCGGGGCGGTGCCAAGCATGGCTGTGCGGTGAGGTCGAGGGGAGGGCGGAGGCAGGGGACTGGGCCGGTGGTCGCTGGCGTTTCTGTTGGGGAACACAGTATTTCAAAAAAATTCCTACGATCACGCAAGATCTATCTAGGAGATGCATAGCAACGAGGCGGGAGAGTGTGTCCACGTACCCTCGTAGACCAAAAGTGGAAGCGTTTAGTAATGCGGTTGATGTAGTCGAACGCCTTCACGATTCAACCGATCCAAGTACCGAACGTACGGCACCTCTTTGTGGCGACAATGATGATGAAGTTACCAGTGCAGGCTTCACCTAAGCACTATGACGATATGACCGAGCTGTTAAACTGTGGAGGGGGCACCGCACACGGCTAAGACAATTGATCTTGTGTGTTCTAGGGTGCCCCCTGCCTCCGTATATAAAGGAGGAGAGGGGAAGGCCGGCTGTCCCCTGTTATCCTTGTGTGTTCTAGATCGGATATGAACTCCTTCATCCAGACTCCTTCACACGTAGATCCCGCCATGACGCTCTTCTTGGAACTGCACCAACTGACAACTCCACCATTCAATATAAATACGTATCTGGTTTGTGACTTAGAGTCATCCGGATCAGTGTCAAAGCTTGCATCGACGTAACCATTTATGACAGCTCTTTGTCACCTCCATAAACGAGAAACATATCCTTAGTCCTTTTCAGGTATTTCAGGATGTTCTTGACCGCTTTCCAGTGGTCCACTCCTGGATTACTTCTCTACCTCCCTGCTAAACTTATAGCAAGGCACACATCAGGTCTGGTACATAGCATTGCATACATGATAGAACCTATGGCTGAGGCATAGGGAATGACTTTCATTTTCTCTCTATCTTCTGCAGTGGTCGGGCATCGACTCTGACTCAACTTCACACCTTGTAACACAGGCAAGAACCCTTTCTTTGACTGATCGATTTTGAACTTCTTCAAAACTTTATCAAGGTATGTGCTTTGTGAAAGTACAATTAAGCGTCTTGATCTATCTCTATAGATCTTCATGCCCAATATGTAAGTAGCTTCACCGAGGTCTTTCATTGAAAAATTCTTCAAGTATCCTTTTATACTATCCAGAAATTCTGTATTATTTCCAATCAACAATATGTCATCCACATATAATATTATAAATGCTACACAGCTGTAACGCCCACGATGTGGCTATATCTCCCACGTGTCGAGGCACGACTTAGAGGCATAACCGCATTGTGGTCTTGTCGCAAGAAGGGTCATCTTCACACAATCCCATGTAATGAACAAGAATGGGATAAAGAGTTGGCTTACAATCGCCACTTCACAAAATACATAAAAATAATTCATACATCATCCAAAATACACACATAGACCGACTACGGTCAAATCCAAATGAAAATAAGATAACCCCAAATTCTAGATCCCCGATCGTCCCAACTGGGCTCCACTACTGATCATCAGGAAAAGACACATAGTAACGACCACGTTCCTCATCGAACTCCCACTTGAGGTCGATCTCATCATCTGCACTGGCATCGTCGGCACCTGCAACTGTTATGGTAGAATATGTGAGTCACGAGGACTCAACAATCTCACACCCGCGAGATCAAGACTATTTAAGCTTATAGGAAAGGATGGTGTAATGAGGTGGAGCTGCAGCAAGCACTAGCATATATGGTGGCTAACATACGCAAATGAGAGCGAGAAGAGAAGAAACCCAACGGTCGTCAACTAGTAATGATCAAGAAGTGATCCTGAACTCCTACTTACGTCATTCATAACACAAACCGTGTTCACTTCCCGGGCTCCGCCGAGAAGAGACCATCACGGCTACACACGTAGTTGATGTATTTTAATTGGGTCAAGTGACAAGTTCTCTACAACCGGACATCAACAAATTCCCATCTGCCTCATAACCGCGGGCACGGCTTTCGAAAGATAATACCCTGCAGGGGTGTCCCAACTTAGCCCATCATAAGCTCTCACGGTCAACGAAGGATAAACCTTCTCCCAAGAAGACCCGATAAGACTCGGAATCCCGGTTTACAAGACATTTCGACAATGGTAAAACAAGACCAGCAAAGCCACCCGACTGTGCCGACAAATCCCGATAGGAGCTGCACATATCTCGTTCTCAGGGCACACCGGATGAGACAGGCTACGAGTAAAACCAGACCTCGAGTTTCCCCGAGGTGGCCCCGCAGGCGGCTCGGTTCGGACCAACACTCGAAGGAGCACTGGCCCGGGGGGTTAAAATAAAGATGACCCTCGGGCTCGCGGAAACCCGGGGGAAAAGGCTTAGGTGGCAAATGGTAAAACCAAAGTTGGGCCTTGCTGGAGGAGTTTTTTTAAGGCGAACTGTCAAGGGGGTCCCATAAATCACCCAACCGCGTAAGGAACGCAAACTCAAGGAACATAATACCGGTATGACAGAAACTAGGGCGGCAAGAGTGGAACAAAACACCAGGCATAAGGCCGAGCCTTCCACCCTTTACCAAATATATAGATGCATTAATGAAATAAGAGATATTGTGATATCCCAAAATATCCATGTTCCAACATGGAACCAACTTCAACTTCACCTGCAACTAGCAACGCTATAAGAAGGGCTGAGCAAAAGCGGTAACTTAGCCAGACAACGGTTTGCTAGGAAAGGATGGTTAGAGGCTTGACATGGCAATATGGGAGGCATGATATAGTAAGTGGTAGGTAGCGCAGCATGGCAATAGAATGAACAACTAGCAAAGCAAAGATAGAAGTGATTTCGAGGGTATGGTCATCTTGCCTGCAAGGTTCTCAGAGTTGACGAAAGCTTGATCCTAGTAAGCGTACTCAACAGGTTCTTCGTTCACGAACTCATCTCCCGGCTCTACCCAAAACAAGAACACAAGCAACGGAACCACAATCAATCACGAGAAATGCACAAGCAACATGATGCAAAACAAGTATGATATGCGAGATATGATATGCGATGCATATGCGTGCTCCGGAAGACAAATGATTAAGAAGGCAGTAACTTGGCAAACCAAGTATGCCACTGGAAAGATGAGATGATTTCGGTTGAAATCGATATAAAGATCACCGGAAACGGATGCACGGTTTGCAAATGGCAAGCAAAACAAGAATGACACGAATCTGTGATTAACAGCATGATAGCACTTAGGATGCAACAAGTAACAATGCTACAGCACTCCAACATAGCCACAAAGCATATGGCAGTAATCTACAGGTGATGCTTGACAAAAGATGAACACTGAGCTATGGCTAGATCACAACATAACAAGCTCAAACAAGCATGGAAAAAGTGCAAAAGATAACAGGTTCACAGACTTGGAGAAATTACTGGACGTGCAAAAGATAACAGGCTCAAACATAAGATGAACACTGAGCTATGGCTAGATCACAACATAACAAGCTCAAACAAGCATGGAAAAAGTGCAAAAGATAACAGGTTCACAGACTTGGAGAAATTACTGGACGTGGCAGAAACAGCATCAGGTAGCAATGTTTAGAGCACGAAATGAACATGCTACAGGAACTTAACATGGTAAAACAAGGCATGGAAGTATTCTGCTAAATGCATATGACAAAAGTCTCTTACTGACCATAAGCCAAAAAGGACCAG
Source organism: Triticum aestivum (assembly GCF_018294505.1). NCBI lineage: Eukaryota > Viridiplantae > Streptophyta > Magnoliopsida > Poales > Poaceae > Triticum > Triticum aestivum. The sequence continues at coordinate 92,734,572 of NC_057805.1, forward strand.
AAGATATGATGCCAACCATGTAAACATAGCAAGTTACGTTAACAGGTTTCAGACTCAGCAGAAAACAGAGCATGCAGAAAACAATAATATGAAGGCATCTTGGTGAGCTTGATGCACTCACCACAAAGCAATGCATGACAAAACAAGCATACCTACAGAAATATGGCATGTTTATGAAGCTATCCATGGCAAGATCAAGTACATAGCATGAATGGATCAACTACAACAAGCTTGGCAAAATTGAATAACACGTAAACAATCTGCCAGAAATATTTTATAGCAAAAGTAGAGCAAGAATGAGTCATCCTATGGCACTCCATAATTTCAAACAAGGGCAGGAATGGATCAATTATAACAATATCTACAAAACATCCCTACTGAACATCTCCAAAATAAGCATGGATCTCTCTGTAGACACATGGATACATAGCAACAAAATAACAGCAGTCACAGACTTGGAGAAATTACTAAGTCCCTGAAATCAGAAACATTACGGAGCCTAGTTTGCATGCTTGTGATAGTCACCACAGAGATCACAAAAATACACGGCATACACCACTGGAAATATGGCATGGCATACAATAAAACACATGTAGAGCTCATGCCCATAAGATGCACAGATTAAATGCAACAAAAATAACAAATCTCCAAGTTCTGCTAAGTAACAGCAGACAACAGCAACTAGCACTCTTGCACCAGAGATTTGGGCATCAAGATGGACTCTAATGAACATGGTGCAATTGAAAAAAATGTAGAGCATCACGAGGCTAACATTTTGGTATATTACACGCGTGAAACAGAGCTATATGCAGAGAGTTATGATGCGATGAACATGGGCATGTAATGTAAGAATCTGGGACGGAGAAAAACGAGAGGGGGGAAAAGTCAACCTCGGGAATTTTGGATCGGGATCTGGCCGTGGAACGGCTGTTCGAGCTCGCCGGAGCGAGGGAGGACGGTGGAGGAGAGGAAGGAGGAGGCCGGCCGGAGGGGACGGAGAGGAGGCCGGCGCTTGGGCTCGGGGACGGAGGCGCCGGGGAGGACGGCGGCGCGAGGTGCGGCGGCGGCGACCGGCGGAAGCAGTGGCGTCGGGCGGCGGGGCGTGGTCGACGGCGAAGGGCGGCGCCGGGCGGCGGGCGAGGCAGCGGTGGCACGCCGGCGCTTGGGCGGCGCGAGCGCGCGGGGAGGCGCACTCTCGGGCGGCGGGGCAACGGGCTTCGGGGGCCCGCGGCGGGCCTGGCGGGCCAGCGGCAGGGACGGCGCTGCGGCGACAGGTGGCGGCTGCGGAGTGGCTGCGGGCGGCGGCGGGTTTGTCCGGCGGCGCCGGAGGTGATTTTCTAGGGTTTGGACTGCGAATGTCTCGGGAGGGGAGGTGTATATATAGGTAGAGGGAGCTAGGAGGCTTCAAATGAGGTGCGGTTTTCACCCACACGATCGTGATCGAACGACCTAGAGCATGGAGATGACTTAGAGGTGTTTTGGGCTGTTTGGAGGGTTTTTTTGCTGCAACACACAAAAGGACTTTGCGGTTGCCCGGTTAACCGTTGGAGTACCAAACGACATCCAAATGGAACGAAACTTGACAGGTGGTCTACCGGTGGTATACCAAGGCCACTTGGCAAGCCTCAGTCCATTCCGAGAACATTCAACACCCGCTCACGAAACGAAACAAGAGGGGTGCGCCGGAGGAGGTGGGAGCACCGGATTGCAAAACGGACAACGGGGAAAATGCTCGGATGCAAGAGACGAACACGTATGCAAATGCAATGCACATGAAGACATGATATGAGATGCATGACATGAACAAAACGCAAAACGAAAAACAAAACCCGACCACGGAGGGAATATCATAACACATGGCCGAAAATGGCAAGAGTTGGAGTTACAATTATGGAAAGTTACATCCGGGGTGTTACAAGAGCTCCCACTCACTTTCTTGTAAATACAGGCTTCTCCAAAAGTCTGTATAAAACCATATGCTTTGATCACATTATCAAAGCGTATATTCCAACTCCGAGAGTCTTGCACTAGTCCATAAATGGATCGCTGGAGCTTTCACACTTTGTTAGCATCTTTAGGATCGACAAAACCTTCTGGTTGCACCATATACAACTCTTCTTTAAGATATCCATTAAGGAATGCAGTTTTGACATCCATTTGCCAAATTTCATAGTCATAAAATGCGACAATTGCTAACATGATTTGGACAGACTTAAGCATCGCTACGGGTGAGAAGGTCTCATCGTAGTCAACTCCTTGAACTTGTCGAAAACCTTTCACAACAAGTCGAGCTTTGTAGACAGTAACATTACCGTCAGCGTCAGTCTTCTTCTTGAAGATCCATTTATTCTCTATGGCTTGCCGATCACCGGGCAAGTCAACCAAAGTCCACACTTTGTTTTCATGCATGGATCCTATCTCAGATTTCATGGCCTCAAGCCATTTCGTGGAATCTGGGCTCATCATCGCTTCCTTATAGTTTGTAGGTTCGTCATGGTCAAGTAACATGACCTCCAGAACAGGATTACCGTACCACTCTGGTGTGGATCGTACTCTGGTTGACCTACAAGGTTCGGTAGTAATTTGATCTGAAGTTTCATGATCATCATCATTAGCTTCCTCACTGATTGGTGTAGGAATCACTGGAACTGATTTCTGTGATGAACTACTTTCCAATTCGGGAGAAGGTACAATTACCTCATCAAGTTCTACTTTCCTCCCACTCACTTCTTTCAAGAGAAACTCCTTCTCTAGGAAGGACCCATTCTTAGCAATGAATATCTTGCCTTCGGATCTGTGATAGAAGGTGTACCCAACATTCTCCTTTGGGTATCCTATGAAGACACATTTCTCCGATTTGGGTTTGAGCTTATCAGGTTGAAGCTTTTTCACATAAGCATCCCAGCCCCAAACTTTAAGAAACAACAACTTCGGTTTCTTGCCAAACCACAGTTCATATGGTGTCGTCTCAACGGATTTAGATGGTGCCCTATTTAACGTGAATGCAGCCGTCTCTAAAGCATAACCCCAAAACAATAGCAGTAATCAGTAAGAGACATCGTAGATCGCACCATATCCAATAAAGTACGGTTACGACATTCGGACACACCATTACACTGTGGTGTTCCAGGTGGCGTGAGTTGTGAAACTATTCCACATTGTTTCAAATGAAGACCAAACTCATAACTCAAATATTCACCTCCACGATCAGATCGTAGAAACTTTATTTTCTTGTTACGATGATTTTCCACTTCACTCTGAAATTCTTTGAACTTTTCAAATGTTTCAGACTTATGTTTCATCAAGTAGATATACCCATATCTGCTCAAATCATCCGTGAAGGTCAGAAAATAACGATACCCGCCGCGAGCCTCAACACTCATTGGACCGCATACACCAGTATGTATTATTTCCAATAAGTCAGTTGCTCGCTCCATTGTTCCGGAGAACGGAGTCTTAGTCATCTTGCCATGAGGCATGGTTCGCAAGCATCAAGTGATTCCAAAAGCCCATCAGCATGGAGTTTCCAAAAGCCCATCAACATGAATATGTGTATCACTACAATCGAGATTCAACAAAAATAGACCACTCATCAAGGGTGCATGACCATAAAAGATATTACTCATATAAATAGAACAACCATTATATTATTCTCGGATTTAAATGAATAACTGTCTCGCATCAAACAAGATTCAGATATAATGTTCATACTTAACGCTGGCACCAAATAACAATTATTCAGGTCTAAAACTAATCCCGATGGTAGATGTAGAGGTAGCGTGCTGACGGCGATCACATCGACTTTGGAACCATTTCCCACGCGCATCGTCACCTCGTCCTTAGCCAATCTTCGTTTAATCCGTAGCCCCTGTTTCGAGTTGCAAATATGAGCAACAGAACCAGTATCAAATACCCAGGCGCTACTACGAGCATTAGTAAGGTACACATCAAGAACATGTATATCAAATATACCTTTCACTTTGCCATCCTTCTTATCCGCCAAATACTTGGGGCAGTTCCGCTTCTAGTGACCAGTCCCTTTGCAGTAGAAGCACTCAGTCTCAGGCTTAGGTCCAGACTTGGGCTTCTTCACTTGAGCAGCAACTTGCTTGCCGTTCTTCTTGAAGTTCCCCTTCTTCCCTTTGCCCTGTTTCTTGAAACTAGTGGTCTTGTTAACCATCAACACTCGATGCTCCTTCTTGATTTCTACCTCCGCAGCCTTTAGCATTGCGAAGAGCTCGGGAATAGTCTTTTCCATCCCTTGCATATTATAGTTCATCACGAAGCCTTTATAGCTTGGTGGCAGTGATTGAAGAACTCTGTCAATGACACTATCATCAGGAAGATTAACTCCCAGTTGAGTCAAGTGGTTGTGGTACCCAGACATTCTGAGTATGTGTTCACTGACAGAACTATTCTCCTCCATTTTGCTAACTTGTTGGAGACTTCATATCTCTCAACTTGGGCATTTGCTTGAAATATTAACTTCAACTCCTGGAACATATCATATGCTCCATGACGTTCAAAACGTCTTTGAAGTCCTGATTATAAGCCGTAAAGCATGGCACACTAAACTATCGAGTAGTCATCAGCTTTGCTCTGCCAGATGTTCATAACGTTTGGAGTTGCTCCTGCAGCGGGTCTTGCACCTAGCGGTGCTTTCAGGACGTAATTCTTCTATGGAGCAATGAGGATAACCCCCAAGTTACAGACCCAGTCGGTGTAGTTGCTACCATCATCTTTCAACTTAGCTTTCTCTAGGAGCGCATTAAAATTCAAAGGAACGGTAGCACGGGCCATTGATCTACAACAACACAGACATGCAAAAACTATCAGGTACTAAGTTCATGATAAATTAAAGTTTAATTAATCAAATTACTTAAGAACTCCCACTTAGATAGACATCCCTCTAGTCATCTAAATGATCACGTGATCCATATCAACTAAACCATGTCCGATCATCACGTGAGATGGAGTAGTTTTCAATGGTGAACATCACTATGTTGATCATATCTACTATATGATTCACGTTCGACCTTTCGGTCTCAGTGTTCCGAGGCCATATCTACATATGCTAGGCTCGTCAAGTTTGACCCAAGTATTCTGCACGTGCAAAACTGGCTTGCACCCGTTGTATGTGAACGTAGAGCTTATCACACCCGATCATCACGTGGTGTCTCGGCACGACGAACTGTAGCAACAATGCATACTCAGGGAGAACACTTATACCTTGAAATTTAGTGAGGAATCATCTTATAATGCTACCGTCGTACTAAGCAAAATAAGATGCATAAAGGATAAACATCACATGTAATCAAAATATGTGACATGATATGGCCACCATCATCTTGTGCCTTTGATCTCCATCTCCAAAGCACCATCATGATCTCCATCGTCACCGGCTTGACACCTTGATCTCCATCGTAGCATCGTTGTCGTCTCGCCAACTATTGCTTCTACGACTATCGCTACCGCTTAGTGATAAAGTAAAGCAATTACAAGGCAATTGCATTTCATACAATAAAGCAACAACCATAAGGCTCCTGCCAGTTGCCGATAACTTTTACAAAACATGATCATCTCATACAACAATTTATATATCATCACGTCTTGACCATATCACATCACAACATGCCCTGCAAAAACAAGTTAGACGTCCTCTACTTCGTTGTTGCAAGTTTTACGTGGCTACTACGGGCTTCTAGCAAGAACCGTTCTTACCTACGCATCAAAACCACAACGATTTTTCGTCAACTGTGTTGTTTTAACCTTCAACAAGGACCGACCGTAGTCAAACTTGATTCAACTAAAGTTGGAGAAACAGACACCCGCCAGCCACCTGTGTGCGAAGCACGTCGGTAGAACCAGTCTCATGAATGCAGTCATGTAATGTCGGTCTGGGCCGCTTCATCCAACAATACCGCCGAATCAAAGTAAGATGTTGGTGGTAAGCAGTATGAATATTATCGCCCACAAGTCATTGTGTTCTACTCGTGCATATAACATCTACGCATAGACCTGGCTCGGATGCCACTGTTGGGGAACGCAGAATTTCAAAAAAAAATCCTACGATCACGCAAGATCTATCTAGGAGATGCATATCAACGAGACGGGAGAGTTTGTCCATGTACACTTGTAGACCGAAAGCGGAATCATTTAGTAACGCGGTTGATGTAGTCGAACGTCTTCATGATTCAATCGATCCAAGTACCGAACGTACGGCACCTCCGTGTTCAGCACACGTTCAGCACGATGATGTCCCTTGAGCTCTTGATCCAGTTGAGGACGAGGGAGAGTTCAATTAGCATGACGGCGTGGTGACGGTGATGATGAAGTTACCGGCGCAGGGCTTCACCTAAGCACCACGACGATATGACCGAGGTGTTAAACTGTGGAGGGGGGCACCGCACACGGCTAAGACAATTGATCTTGTGTGTTCCAGGCTGCCCCCTGCCTCCGTATATAAAGGAGGAGAGGGGGAGGCCGGCCAACCCCTGTAGGGCGCGCCAAGAGAGAGGAGTCCTACTAGGACTCCAAGTCCTAGTAGGATTCCACTTGGTGGAAGGGGGAAGAAGGAAGGGAGAGGGAGAGGGAAAGGGGGACCGCGCCCCTCCCCTAGTCCTATTCGGACTCCCCATGGAGGGGGCGCATGCCACCTCCTCATGGCCTGCCCTCTCTCTCCCCTAAGGCCAATGTTGGCCCATTACTTCCCCGGGGGGTTCCGGTAACCCCTCCGACACTCCATTTTTACCCGGTACCTCTCGGAACTCTTCTGGCGTCCGAATAACATTGTCCAATATATCATTCTTTATGTCTCGACCATTTCGAGACTCCTCGTCATGTCCGTGATCTCATCCGGGACTCCGAGCAAACTTCGTTCATCAAATCACATAACTCATAATACAAATCATCATCAAACGTTAAGTGTGCGGACCCTACGGGTTCGAGAACTATGTAGACATGACCGAGACACCTCTCCGGTCAATAACCAATAGCGGAACCTAGATGCTCATATTGGTTCCTACATATTCTACAAAGATCTTTATCGGTCAAACCGCATAACAACATACGTTATTCCCTTTGTCATCGGTATGTTACTTGCCTGAGATTTGATCGTCGGTATCTTCATACCTAGTTCAATCTCGTTACCAGCAAGTCTCTTTACTCGTTCCGTAATGCATCATCCCATAACTAACTCATTAGTCACATTGCTTGCAAGGCTTATAGTGATGTGCATTACCAAGAGGGCCCAGAGATACCTCTCCCATACTCGGAGTGAAAAATCCTAATCTCGATCTATGCCAACTCAACAAACACCATCGGAGACACCTGTAGAGCATCTTTATAATCACCAGTTACGTTGTGACGTTTGATAGCACACAAAGTGTTCCTCCGGTATTTGGGAGTTTCATCATCTCATAGTCAGAGGAATATGTATAAGTCATGAAGAAAGCAATAGCAATAAAACTATACGATCATAATGCTAAGCTAACGGATGGGTCTTGTCCATCACATCATTCTCTAATGATGTGATCCCGTTTATCAAATGACAACACATGTCCATGGTCAGGAAACTTAACCATCTTTGATTAACGAGCTAGTCAAGTAGAGGCATACTAGGGACACTTTGTTTCTCTACGTATTCACACATGTACTAAGTTTCCGGTTAATACAATTCTAGCATGAATAATAAACATTTATCATTATATAAGGAAATATAAATAACAACTTTATTATTGCCTACAGGGCATATTTCCTTCAGTTTCGAGGAAGATCGTAACACTGACTGACTGGAGGTAGATGAAGGCGATCTGCCTGTTCTTTGTACATCGGACAGTGTAGAAAAAATGGAGTGACCTATTTGTTTTCAGTCGACTGTTATTTTCGTAGGACCGCACCTTGTGGTGTGCTGGAGGAGCATCTGCATTTCCCAGCCATCCCTGTGCTCATATTTCAAAATCCTAGAATCTAGTAGTTTCGTGTGCCATGCATGTTGTAGAGCTATCATATGTCTCCCGTCATTTATTTCTCACCGACCTGCTATTTGCTACCTTTACACTGTACTAATTGTGCACACACTTCACCCATACTCACACATTTCAGACTCTAACGCAGTGTTGATGAATACAAAAAAGAAAAGACAGAAGTCGCTGCAGTGTAATACGAAGATAAGCACTAAGCGTTTCGGCGCTCTAAAGGGTGCGGTGTCAGCAGATGGAGACAGTAAATGTAGCTCTGCAGTTGATGATCTCAATTGCCACACACAACCATCCCAGGTGCTTCCTTTAACTTTGCATTGTCAAATGTGGTTGCATGTTGCATAATGGTGTCTAGCTTGTATTGCTTCCAATGTGGTTAAATTGCATATGCTTACTTTACACATTATACCTTTGATAATGACATGCCTTCCTGTTTTTGATACATACTACATATGTCTATTAACCATGTTTGTACATCAAACTAATGCTCTTTTGTATCCCTCATTAATCACTTATGATGAGATAGTCACCCTAGTGGGTTACTGTGAGACGCGCTACTCGTTTAAAGAGTGCAGTGTCATCCTCCCCACATGATTCTCAAGAAACGGCAAGGCTAAATGAAGATAGTCAACGTAGCTCTCTAGTTGATGACCGCAATTCCCCCACATCACCATCGCAGGTGCTTGCTCTTACTTGGCAGTGTGATATGTGGTTGCATGTTGCATATGGTGTCTACCTTGTAATGCTTCTAATTAGGGTAAATTGCATCTGCTTAGTTAACACATTATACCTGTGAATATGACATGCCTTCCTGTTTTGGGTACATACTACGTCTTTCTATAACCATGTTCTTACATCAAACTACTTTTCTTGTGTATCCCTCATCAATCACTTCTGACGAGACACCTTCAAGTTGACAATATAATATTGGTTGCATCTTGCATATCATTTCAAACATGTATTGCCTCTAATTTGTTGAAGTGCCACTTATAATGAGACACATCTAACTTGGTAGAGTGATTTTGGTTGGATCTTTCATATGGTGTCTAGATTGCATTGCTTCCAATTTGTTGAAATGCCTTCTGCTTAGCGTTTTTCGTACATATTCCATCATCCTACAATGTGGTTGCCATACATAAAAGTTGTGTTCATAAGTATCATGCATCAATGAATTTGGAAGTGCGAATTTCATTCCTTTTTCTTGTGTGTTACTTGACAAGGCAAAATCTTAAAGGACGAAGGCACGGAATGATGGTGGTCCTCTGGACCAACCGAAACAGATGATCTCTACATATTCTCCTGCTACTCCTACTGCAGTGCAAGTTCCAAATCTCCTCTCCCCTACTCCACAACACCAGGTGCTTGCTCTAACGTGGCAGTGTGATATCTGGTTGCATGTTGCATATGGTGCCTAGCTTGTATTGCTCCTACTTTGTTAAGTTGCATCTCCTTAGCTTACACATTATACATGTGAATATGACATGCCTTCCTGTTTTTGGCACATACTGCATCTGCCTATCACACCATGTTCTTCAATCAAACTACTATTCTTGTGTATCATGCACCTATCGCTTATGATGAGATAGTCACGCCCGTGGGTAAGTATGAGACGTGCAACTCTTAGAAAGAGTGCAGTTTCATCCTCTCCACATGATTCTAAAGAAATAGCAAGCCTAAATGAAGATATTGAACGTAGCTCTGTACTTGAAGACCGCACTTCCCCTACACCACCATCGCAGGTGCTTGCTCTAACTTTGCAGTGTGATATGTGGTTGCATGTTGCATACGGTGTCTAGCTTGTAATGCTTCTAATTAGGGTAAATTGCATGTGCTTAGTTTACACATTATACATGTGAATATGACATGCCTTCCTATTTTTGGTACACACTACATCTATGTGTTAACCATGTTCTTACATGAAACTACCTCTCTTCTGTATCCTCCATCAATCACTTACAATGAGACACCTTTATTCATTGCATATTGCATATTATTTCTAGCATGTTGCCATGTATTGCTTCTAACTTGGTCAAATACATTTGTTAGGCCACCCTTTCAATTTGGCAGAGTGATATTGGTTTCATCTGTCATATGGTTTCTAGCTTGCATTGCTTCTAACTAGTTCAAACACCTTGTGCTTAGTTTACAATTTATACATCATACATGTCAATATGTCATGCCGTCCTATTTTTCATACATATTCCATCCTCCTATCATGCGGCTGCCTTACATGAAAGTAGTGTTCGTCAGTATCATGCATGAATGAGTTCTGAAGAGCAAATTCTATTCCTTTTTCTTGTGGGTTTGACTTGACAAGGCAAAATCAAAAAAGTGGAAGGAAAAGAGTAAGGAAGGCGATGATGGTGGTCCTCTGCAACAACGTAAACAGAGCATCTGTACAGATTCTCCTTGTACTGCTAGTGCATTACAAGTTCCAAGTCCCCGCTCCCCTACTCCACCATCCAAGGTGCTTGATCTAACTTGGCAGTGTGATATCTGGTTGCATGTTGCATTTGGTGTCTAGCTTGTATTGCTCCTAATTAGTGTAAACTGCATCTGCTTAGCTTACACATGATACGTGTGAATATGACACGCTTTCCTTTTTGGGTACATACTATATATGTATATTACACCATGTTCTTACATGAAACTACTCTTCTTGTGTATCCTGCATCAGTCGCTTATGATGGGACACCTTTAAGTTGGCAGTGTAATATTGGTTTGCGTCTTGAATATGATTTCTAGCATGTAGTGCTTCTAGTTTGATGAACGACACCTATGACGAGACAGTTTTAACTTGGCAGAGTGATATTGATTGCACCTTTCATATGGTGTCTAGCCTGCAGTGCTTCTAATTTTTTGAAGTGCCTTCTGCTTAGTTTCCACATCATAGGTGTGAATATGTCAAGCCGTCCAGTTTTTTGTACATATTCCATCCTCGTATCATGACTTTTCCTTTCATCAGAGTAGTGTTCGTCAGTATCATGCATGAATGAGTTCTGAGGAGCTAATTTTATTCCTTTTTCTTGTCGGTTTGACCTCACAATGCAAAATCAATAAAGAGGAAGGAAATTAGTAAGGCATTGGATGATGGTGGTTGAGGGAGTCCTGGACTAAGGGGTCCTCGGGCGTCCGGCCTGTTATCCATGGGCCGGACTGATGGGCTGTGAAGATATGAAGGCCGAAGACAATACCCGTGTCCGGATTGGACTCTACTTGGCGTGAAAGGCAAGCTCTGCGACCTATTATGAAGATTTCCTCCTATGTAACCGACCTCATGTAACCCTAGATCTCTCCGGTGTCTATATAAACCGGAGAGCGTAGTCCGGATAGGACAGATTCATTACCATATTCTCATAGGCTAGACTTCTATGGTTTAGCCATTACGATCTCATGGTAGATCAACTCTTGTAATACTCATATTCATCAAGATCAATCAAGCAGGAAGTAGGGTATTACCTCCATAGAGAGGGCCCGAACCTGGGTAAACATCGTGTCCCCCGTCTCCTGTTACCATCGATCCTAGACGCACAGTTCGGGACCCCCTACCCAAGATCCGCCGGTTTTGACACCGACATTGGTGCTTTCATTGAGAGTTCCACTCTGCCGTCAACACAAGGCTCGATGGCCCCTTCAATCATCGGTGGTGGCATTGTTCAGGGAGAAACCTTTCTCCCCGGACAAATCCTTGTGTTCGGCGGCTTTGTACTGCGGGCCAACTCACTTGGCCATCTGGAGCAGGTCGATAGCTACGCCCCTAGCCATCAGGTCAAATTCGGAAGCTTGAACTATGTCGCGGATATCGCTCCCCTTCTCTCCGATGAACATGACTTAAATCTGTCATCGGAGCACACCCAGGAGATGGATCCTATTGCTGCAACGGCCTCAGTACCGAAGCAGATCATCCCCTCCGAGGCCATAAAGTCTGCGGCGTTGGAGCCGCACACGGACTCGACATCCTACAATGCTTGCATCAATGGAACTCCGGACTCGTCTCCGGCTACACGTTCCGGATCAAGTGCGCCTGCGGACACCAAGCTGGATCGGTTATTGATTTTCGAATTTAGCGCCACAGACATCTTCCAGCATTCGCCTTTGGGTGACGTGCTAAATTCTTTGAAGAACTTGTCCTTGGAGGATGACTCACAGCCGAACTATGTTCGGTTCGAGCTAGAGGCGGACGACGAGGAATTTTGCTTCCCACCCGCCACCCACTTCATAGCCACTGTCGACGACTTAACCGACGTGCTTGACTATGGCTCTGAAGACATGTCCGGTATGGACGACGATGCCGACAATGAGCAAGGCCAAGACCCGCCATTCACTGGACGTTGGACGGCCACCTCTTCGTACGACGTGTACATGGTTGATACACCCAAAGGATCTGGCGATGACAAAGAAGAGTCGGATAAGAACAAACCCTCTGAGACGCAGTCCAAGCGCCGGCGCCCCAAATCTTAGCCTCGTCGCTCAAAGGATGGCAACACTGGCACCGGAGAAAATAGTACTCCGGGCGACGCCGAAAACAATGAAGATCCTGTCGGCGCTGCATCCGAACAGGAGGAACATGACAACACGCAAGACAACCCTGATGAACAGGCCATAGAAGATAACTCAGAGGACAATAGTTACCATCCACCCTCCAAAGAGGAGACAAGCCTCGGCAATGAAGACTTCACCATGCCGGAGGACCCTCTGGAGCAGGAGCGCTTTAAGCTTCAGCTCATAGCCACTTCAAGGAGCTTGAAAAAGAAACAGCAGCGGCTTCAAGCCGAACAAGACCTGCTCGTCGACAGATGGACCGATGTCCTGACAGCCGAAGAATACGGCCTCAAGCGCCCAGCCAAAAGCTACCCGAAACGCAGACTGCCACCTCAATTCGATGAGGAGGCACCGGAACAAATATCTCCCTCGCGTAATGCGGAACGACCATCGCGTGGTCGAGACAGGGCAGCCGACCGGCCACCCCGCGGTCGGGATAAAGTGGCAACTCAGGCCGAACAGCAGCCTGCCCCACCACCCCGCAAAAATAAAGACGACAGAGTTCGGGGTCACACGTACGACCTTCGGCAGACCCTGGACAGTAGAGTAGGACACACAAGATTGATCTACGGATCGCGAGGACGTGCCTCGAGGCACGAAGACGACTACCTATTCGGATGTGATAAATCTAACCACGCCCGGGCCAAATGCCGCAGACGGACTCCATCAGAGCTACGCCGCGATGCGGCCCGGTACAGAGGTGCCGCACACCCTCTCTGCTTCACAGTTGAGGTACTGGATCACGAATTCCCCAAGGGATTCAAGCCCGTCAATATCGAATCATACGACGGCACAACCGATCCCGCAATATGGATCGAGGATTTCATTCTCCATATCCATATGGCTCGAGGAGACGACCTCCACGCCATTAAATACCTCCCACTAAAACTCACAGGGCCAGCTCGGCACTGGCTTAACAGCCTGCCTGGAAATTCTATCGGCAGTTGGGAGGACTTGGAAGAAGCTTTCCTGGACAACTTCCAAGGAACTTATGTCCAACCACCAGACGCCGATGACTTAAGCCACATAGTTCAACAACCTGGAGAATCGGTCAGAAAATTCTAGACTAGGTTCCTAACCAAAAAGAACCAGATCGTTGACTGTCCGGATGCTGAGGCCTTAGCAGCCTTCAAACACAGCATCCGTGACGAATGGCTAGCACGCCACCTCAGCCAAGAAAAGCCGAAGTCAATGGCAGCCCTCACGGCACTCATGACCCGCTTTTGCGCGGGAGAGGATAGTTGGGTGGCCCGTAGTAACAACACAGCTAGCGAGACAGGCCCCTCTGAGGCCAAGAATAGCACTGGCAAGCTCCGGCGCAATAGGCACAAACACCGAAGCAATGACAACAACACCGATGACACCACAGTCAACGCCGGATTCAGCGGCTCCAAGTCCGGCCAACGGAAGAAGCCCTACAAAAGAAACAATGAAGGACCTTCCAGCCTGGACCGCATACTCGACCGTGGGTGCCAAATACATGGCACCCCGGATAAGCAAGCCAATCATACCAACAGGGATTGTTGGGTTTTCAAGCAGGCTGGCAAGTTAAATGCCGAAAACAAAGAAAAGGGATCACAAAGTTAGGACGAGAATGAAGAGCCCCGGCAGCCGAACACTGGGGGGCAGAAGAAATTTCCCCAGATCAAAACGGTGAACATGATATACGCTACACACATCCCCAAAAGGGAGCGCAAGCGAGCACTCAGGGACGTCTACGTGGTAGAGCCAGTCGCCCCAAAGTTCAATCCGTGGTCATCATTCCCGATCACTTTCGATCGACGAGACCACCCAACTAGCATCCGCCATGGCGGTTCAGCCGCACTAGTCCTGGACCCAATTATTGACGGGTTCCACCTAACGCGAGTCCTGATGGACGGTGGTAGCAGCCTCAACCTGCTCTATCAAGACACAGTACGGAAGATGGGCATCGACCCCTCACGAATCAAACCAACAAAGACTACCTTCAAAGGAGTCATACTAGGCGTCGAGGCCCGCTGTAAGGGCTCAATCACGCTGGAAGTGGTCTTCGGTTCTCCGGACAATTTCCGAAGCGAGGAGTTAATCTTCGACATCATCCCGTTCCGCAGCTGCTACCACGCACTGCTCGGACGAACATCTTTTGCTAGATTCAATGCAGTGCCACACTACGCTTATCTCAAGCTCCAGATGCCCGGTCCACGCGGCGTCATAACAGTCAATGGCAACACGGAACGCTCCATCCGAACAGAGGAGCACAACGCCGCCCTAGCAGCAGAGGTACAGAGCGGCCTTCTCAAGCAGCACCATAGTGCGGCTGCCGAGCCCCTGGACACCATCAAGAGGTCCCGAAGTACACTGCAGCAGGACAGCAAGGCTCGTCAAGAGATCGACTAGCAATTCGGCTTCAGTCCCAGTCCAGATGAAGTATTGGCATTCGTACCACGCGTACATAATTACGCACTCGAGATTCCATGGACATCGACGGAGGCACAAGCTTAACCGGGATCTACAGTTCGGCTAGACCGACCCCGGATACACCTTTTTGTTTCTGTTTCAGGTTCCTTTTCCTGCGAGCCTGATCACAAGCCCCTTCGAAGGATTGGCATACAAAGGGGACATGCAACATAGGTGTGTAGGGTAACCTCCATATGTTCTTCTTGACAGTATTTCTACTTCTTTCTCAGGACCCATGCGCTGCCCCCTCTTGATTCCGGCATATTACATAGCCCGGGTGCTTATCGCGCTATTTATACAAGATACGCCTTAACGTATCCATTCAGTTATAATGATAATGATTTGCGGCCCAGTTTTTGTGGTTTTTGCCCCTTCATTTCATTTCGATCTACTCATTAGCTACATCAGTACTCTTTTGTACATTTCATATTCGCCAGGGGCTGCTTATCGCCCCACAATAAGGCAACAAAGTCCGAACACTTTTTGTGTAAAAGTTCTGAATTTAGCATTATATGCATTGGCTCCGAATCATGTCTTTGGTCAATAGTTGGGTTGCCCGGCTCCTGTGCTTGCTACCCTACGTTCCGCTCTATCGGCTAGGGTAGTAAAGGGAGAATACTACGATTGTGCCCTGGCCTTGACTGGATGAGCACCTCAGTAGAGAAAGCCGAAAACTGACTGTCATGATACGGCGAGAGCCGGTCAGCTGTTCCAGGGTTACAAAATCGTTGGAGATTTTTTCCGCGTCACGCGAAGAATCGGCACTTCCCGATCAGATGCTGACAGCACCCTGGCTTGGACCAGGGGCTGCGCACTTGCTTAATTATAAAACTCCTATGGCTAAGTGAGGGCGTTTAAGCCACATAGTCTGATTGCCTTGTTCGTTGCGCTAAACAACTCCTTCAAGGACCATACAATTGGATCAAGATTGTTTAGATCCCATCCCGAACACCTCCGTACTAATTACGCGAGGGCAGAAGTCGACGACTGGCCAACCCTCAGATTGCATATAACACGGCCGCACAGGAGGAAACAATTTAAAGCATAACGAAATTACATTACAAAGAAAGCTCTGTCTTTATAATACAAGGCAAAGGCCCAATACGAATGTATTCATTCGAAAAATAACGTCCTGCAAACATTGAGCTGCCACAAGTCGAGACCCTTCTATGACATCCGCAAAATATTTCTCGGGTGTGCGGTGCTCCTTGCCCTCCGGCGGCCCGCTGGCCACTTCAACAGCGTTCATCTTCGCCCACCACATCTTGCAGCGAACGAAGGCCATACGGGCGCCTTCAATACATGTAGAGCACTTGATGACGTCCAGCCACGGACAGGCGTCCACTAGCCGCCTCACGAGTCCGAAGTAGCTGCCGGGTATAGCTTCGGCTGGCCATAGCCGGATTGTCAAATCCATCATGGCTAGTTCGGCCTCCCCGTGCAGCTCCACCAGCTGCTTCAGCTGATCGGTGAAGGACATGGGATGCTCTGGCGTCGCATACTACGACCAGAATAGCTTCTCCGTAGAACCTCCTCCTTTGGCTCGGTAGAACGCTGCAGCGTCTGATACGCTGCGTGGTAGATCTGCAAAAGCTCCTGGGGAACTCCGAACCCGGGTTAGTAAAAGGTACCGCCTATCCGCATACTGCTTTGCATCTTAAAAGCCTTACCCGCCATGATCTTCCTGGCCTCCTGGATCTCCTGGATGACGGCCTGAGCCTCATTCCGCGCGGTCTCCGCGCCCTGACGAGCCTTGGTGAGTTCGGCCTCCTGAGCCGACGCATCATTCTGCAAGGTCTCACATCTTTTCACTTCATCTTGGAGCTCCTGCTGGATTTCCTTGACATGGGCCTCGAGCTTCTTACGGGCGGCTTGCTGCT
Source organism: Triticum aestivum (assembly GCF_018294505.1). Classification (NCBI taxonomy): domain Eukaryota; kingdom Viridiplantae; phylum Streptophyta; class Magnoliopsida; order Poales; family Poaceae; genus Triticum; species Triticum aestivum. The sequence goes on from NC_057805.1 coordinate 92,751,409, forward strand.
GGACAGCCTTCTCCTCGGCCTCGCCCAGGGCCTCGACCTCGGTCGCGGCTCCTGCATACATTTCGACATTACAGTCAATACACAGCGTCTCCGCTTTCCGAACACACAGCAAGACGTTACGTACCTTGCTTCTCCTGCAGCCGCACTCTAACCTCGCCGAGCTCGTTCTCGGTCCGCTCCAGCCTCTGCTTCAGTTCAGAGACTTCGGCAGCATGCGAGGTCGCGACCAACAGCGACGCCTGCTCATGCACACATGTCACATTAGTCTCCTACGCTAGAAGATTGATTCTCTGTCCGGTTCTTCTTACCGAACACCGGACAGTCTCTCAGGGGCTACTGACTACATGGGGTTTTTTCTCTGTCACTTACCTCGAAACCTATCAACATGTTGCTGCAGGCTTCGTTCAGTCCACTCTTGGCGGACTGAACCTTCTCGACCACCGCGCTCATAAGAACACGGTGCTCGTCCATAACGGAGGCGCCTCGTAGCGCCTCCATCAGGTTATCCGGCGCCCCTGGATGGACAGGGACCATCGGCGGAAGCGGTGCACCCCCCCCCTCCTTCAAAGGGGGCTGCCCGCCCGACTCCGGAGCCATATGGGTCTCCGGAATTGTATTCGGCTGAGGGCCAAGCTGGATGCGGCCCTCTTCGCCAGTCTCCATGGGGATCGCCTCCTCCATGTATCCGGCAGTGGAGGCTTCGCCTCGTGGCGCCTCCTGGACAGCGTCCTGGGTTCCTCCCCGCTTTGGATCGGCCCTCCGGGACATCACTTCAGTGTCGTCCTCGGCCCCAGGGGAGTAAGCGGGCGGTAGCGACTGGCTCGCCATCTCCAACGGAGCCAACGAACTTCCAGACGAGGATCGCTGGATTAGGTCGCGGGCTGGACTGCAATAGTACAGTTAACTACATCAAGATAATGGAGAGAAAGGGCTGGATGTGTGCATAAATAAGCCATGTCACTTACGACGCGGCCTGGGGCTTAGTGCGGGGGCGTCGTTCCGGACTACTGTCAACGTCCCACGCGGTGTTGACCACTGGAACGCCCTTCCCCTATTTGGGCGCCTCCGGCTCCAGATGCGCCAGAGCCGCCCTCTTCTTCTTCCTCTCCTCAAGGGGAGGATTGTTTTCTTCCTCCTCCTCCTCTTCCCCGTCATTGTCCTCAGGGACAGAGGAATGAGTTTCGTCGTCCTCGGATGCCACGTCCGAAGTACCCTTACGACGGAGGCCACTCTTGGCCCCCTTTGCCTTCTTCTTGGCCTTCTTCTCCGGCGCCTTATATGGCGCTGGTACCAGCATCTTCGCTAGACGCGGGATGACTGGTTCCTCAGGCAGCGGAGCCGGACACTGGATCCGCTTTGCCCTCTTCGTCCAGTCCTGAAAGAGCAATAATAAAGGCTCAGGCATCACCTTTGCAACAAACAAGCAGGGAATACATTAAAAAAGACATACCTCACTGGCAGGATGCTTAGCGTCGTGTCCACGATCTGAATCCACAGCCGGTGGTTTCTCGTTTCCCTTAAAGAGCAACTTCCACGTGTCTTCGTGAGTAGTCTCGAAGAGCCTCACCAAGGTCTGGCGCTTCTTCGGATTGAACTCCCACAAAGGGCGGCTTCGGTGCTGGCACGGGAGAATCCGGGGAACTAACATCACCTGGATAACGTCAACGAGCTTGACGTTCTTGGCTATCATGCTTTGAATGCGCGTCTGCGCGCAATCAGCTCATCAGATGAACACCAATCCGGACTCTTCTCGACCCAAGAGGTGAGCCGCATGGGAGCACCGGCGCAGAATTCGGCAGCGGCGGCCCAAGTGGGGCCGCGGGGTTCTGTGATGTAGAACCATTGTCTCTGCCACTCCTTCACTGTCTCCACAAAAATACCTTTTGGCCAGGAGACGTTGGGCAGCTTGCTCACCATGGCTCCTCCGCACTCCGCGTGTTGGCCGTCTACCACCTTCGGCTTCACATTGAAAACTTTGAGCCACAGTCCGAAGTGGGGGTGGATGCAGTGGAAGGCCTCGCACACGATGATAAATGCCGAGATGTTGAGAAAATAATTCGGGGACAGATCATGGAAATCTACCCCGTAATAATACATTAGCCCGCGGATGAAGGGGTGGATTGGAAACCCTAGCCCGCGGAAGAAATGAGGGAGGAATACTACCCTCTCGTTGGGCTCCGGCGTGGGGACGATTTGTCCCTTGGCCAGCAAGCGGTGGGAGATTCCCTTCGCCAAATATCCGGCCGCCCGGAGCTCAGTAATGTTCTCCTCCGTCACCCACTTGCCCTGACCACCGGATCCGGACATGGTTGCTGGGGTGGAAAGGAGATTGAAACTGGGGCGCTGGAGCTCGAGATTGGGAAGGCAGAGGGAGAGAGAAAGCACGAGAAGAGGAAGGGGGAATCCTTATCTCCTTATAAAGGCAGCAAATATTAAACGCCTCCTCACTCGCCTTGAGATTCGCCTATTCCCAAGGGCTGTGTAAACGGCACGGTTGGGTTACCCATGCCCGCATTGATGAGAATCCTGCGATAAGGGGACACGATCTCTGCTTCGACAAGACGTGCCAATAGCAACCGCGTCTTGAAACGTGGGACAAACAGTTCGAAATTATGACCGAACGGACGTAATGTCACATTGCAGAAAGCTATCAGCGGATGGAACTCGTGTAAAATATATATATTCTCTCTGCGGTTGTGCATGGTGTGTAACAGGTCCGGATACAATCATTGCGTCCGAAGACTATCTTGGAGTACGGAAGACGGGGAACCCGCCTTGCAATGCCGAAGACAATCTGCGCGCTGGACTCCTCATCATTGAAGCCAGGTTCAGGGGCTACTGAGGGAGTCCTGGACTAAGGGGTCCTCGGGCGTCCGGCTTGTTATCCATGGGCCGGACTGATGGACTGTGAAGATACGAAGGCCGAAGACAATACCTATGTCCGGATTGGAGTCTACTTGGCGTGAAAGGCAAGCTCGGCGACCTATTATGAAGATTTCCTCCTGTGTAACTGACCTCATGTAACCCTAGATCTCTCCGGTCTCTATATAAACCGGAGAGCGTAGTCCGGATAGGACAGATTCATTACCATATTCTCATAGGCTAGACTTCTAGGGTTTAGCCATTACGATCTCTTGGTAGATCAACTCTTGTAACACTCATATTCATCAAGATCAATCAAGCAGGAAGTAGGGTATTACCTCCATAGAGAGGGCCCGAACCTGGGTAAACATCGTGTCCCCCGTCTCCTGTTACCATCGATCCTAGACGCACAGTTCGGGACCCCCTACCCGAGATCCGCCGGTTTTGACACCGACAGTGGTCCTTCCGAGCAACTGAAACGGAGGGTCTCTACAGATTCTACTCCGCCATCCTCCTAACAAGATTCTCAAGACAACGCAAGGCTAGAAAATCAATGTAGCTGTGTAGATGATGAGCACATCTCCCCTACTCGACCATCGCAGGTGCTTGCTCTAACTTGGCACTATTATATGTGGTTGTATGTTGCGTATGATGTCTAGCTTGTATTGCTTCTAACTTTGTTGAATTGCATCTACTTACTTTACACATAATGCTTGTGAATATGACACGTGTTCCTGTTTCTAGAACATACTATATCTGATCACACCATGTTCTTACATCAGACTACTGTTCTTGCATATCCCGCATCAGTCACTTATGATAAGGCACCTTTAAGTCGCCACTTTGATATTGGTTGTGTCTTGCATATGATTTCTAGCATGTACTGCTTCTAATTTTTTGAAACACCAAACAGTTTGAACCTGGTAGAGTGATATTGGTTGCACCTTTCATATGGTGTCTAGCTTGCAGTGCTTCTAATTTGTTGAAATGCCTTCTGCATAGTTACCACATCGTATGTGTGAATATGTCACGCTGTCCTGTTTTTCATACATATTCCATCCTCGTATCATGTGTTTGCTTTTCATCCGAGTAGTGTTCGTCAGTATCATGCATGAATGAGTTCTGAAGAGCGCATTTTATTCCTTTTTCTTATCGGTTTGACTTCACAATGCAAAATCAATATAGCTGAAGAAAATTAGTCCGGCAGTGGATGATGGTGGTCCTTCGGAGCAACTCAAACAGAGGATCTCTACAGATTCTACTCCGCCATCCTCCCAACAAGATTCGCAAGACAACACAAGTCTGGACAGTCAATGTAGCTGTGTAGATGATGAGCACATCTCCCCTACTCCACCATCATAGGCGCTTGCTCTAACTTGGCACTATTATATGCGGTTGCATGTTGCGTATGATGTCTAGCTTGTATTACTTCTAACTTTGTTGAATTGCATCTGCTTACTTTACACATAATGCCTGTGAATATGACACATGTTCCTGTTTCTAGAACATACGTGTAGATGATGAGCACATCTCCCCTACTCCACCATCACAGGTGCTTGCTCTAACTTGGAACTGTTATATGTGGTTGCGTGTTCTGTATGATGTCTAGTTTGTATTGCATCTGATTTTGTTGAATTGCATCTACGTAGCTTACAACTTATACCTGCAACGATCACTTACCCATAAGACACATTTAACTCGGGAGTGTGATGTAGGTTGCATCTTGCATTGCCTTCTAGCTTGTACTGCTTCTAATTTCTTGAAATGGCACTTACGACGAGACACTTTTTACCTGATAGAGTGATATTTGTTGCATGTTCATATGGTGCCTAGCTTTCATTTCTTCTAATTTTGTTGAAATGCCTTCTGCTTATTGTTTTTCATACATATTCCATCCTTCTATCGTACATGTGAATATGCAATGCTGTCTTTTTTTGTATATATTCCATCCTCCTATCCTGCGCTTGCCTTACATCAAAGTAGTGTTCGTCGGTATCATGCATCAACCAGTTATGCATAGTCATTTTATTCATCTTCTTGTGGTTTTGACTTCATAAGGCAATATCAGAAAATAGGAAGGAAAAGAGTAAGTTAGGGGATGTTGGTGGTCCTCTGGACCGACGCAAACAGAGACTCTCTAGATTTGCCCCTGCTACTGCTAATGAAGTTGAAGTCCCAAGTCTACATGATGAGTTCATCTCCCGTACTCCACCATCGCAGGTGGTTGCTCTAAGTTAACAGTGTGATAATTGGTTTCATGTTGCATATGTTGTCTAGCCTGTATTTCTTCTATTTTGATTAGATTGCACCTGCTGAGTTTATACATTATACATGTGCATATGACATGCCTTTTTATGTCTAGAATACACTGCATCTATCTATCATACCATGTTCTTACATCAAAGTACTATTATTGTGTATCCCGCATCAGTCACTCATGATTGGACGCTTTTAACATGGCAGTTTGATAGTGGTTGCATCTTGCATTGATTTCTACGTTGTACTGCTTCTAATTTTTCGAAATGCCACTTATGACAAGATACTTTTAACTTGGCAGAGTGATATTGGTTGCATTTTTCATATGGTGTCTAGCTTTCACTACTTCTATTTTCTTGAAAATCCTTCTGCTTAGTTTACACATCGTAGCTGTGAATATGTCACGCCGTCCTGTTTTTCTTACATATTCCATCCTCATACGGTTGTCTTACATCAAAGTATTGCTTGTCTATATCATGCATCAATGAGTTCTGAAGAGCGATTTTATTCTTTTGTGTTGTGGGTACGGCTTGACATGGCAAAGTCAAAAAAGAGCAAGGAAAAGAATATAGTAGGGAATGGTGTTACTCGTCGGGTGAAACGGAAAAGGATCTACCCTCGAGATTCTGCTGGTACTTATAGTGCAGTAGAAGGTCCAAGTCCACCGGCTAAATCTACAAACACAGTATCACCTGCTCCACCAGCTGCAGCATCCGCTTCAACTGTACCAGCATCTCAATGAGTTACTCGTTCGTTTGCTCCGGAACTGGCCAGTTCCCAAGCTGCCTTCACACCTAACGCTACTTCTGAAGCACTGCTAACACAACAGGACTTGGCAAGATCAGATGAACCTCATGAGCATCAACACCAAGACGGTACCTGACCGAGTCAAGTTGCAGTTGCATGCTCCTTTATATGTACTCTCACAGTTTGGTGTGCACTAATACTTTCCATATTCGTTGTTGAACTAGCACCACGGCGCAAGCGGAAACAGACATCAGGGATAATGCTTGACAGATTAACAAAAACTAAAGGAGGAAGAATGGAGATCCATTTTGAGGCAGATTTAAAAAGGCCACGTGATGCTACAAAGTCAGCCAAGTTAGTATGAGAGGCAGCCGTTGTCGTTAGGTGTCATGCACGTATCCTCCCAACGTGGATCCAGTATAGGAATGAGAAAGACAATACCCAGTTTAACACCTTCCTTGACCATTTATCCATAAGTAATGTTATTCATCGCAAGTTGTAATATTGTCTTGCTCTGTCCCATACTTTCTAGCTTCCTCCTAATAAGACTCACATTCTTTTTTCAACAGATGAGGTTCAAGTTGGATCTGAAAGATGATGCAACTAAACAAGCATGCACTCATGTTTTTCAGTTTGCTATGCGATAGTATCGGTACCACCTTAGAAAATCTCACTTTGAAGGCAAGGCTAACAATAAAATCGCCCAAACATCTCTAGTGGAATATATTACAGATGAAGACTAGACAGCCCTTGTTAAACACTGGTCTGATCCAAAGTATCAGGTAGGGTATATGTATTTGATCAGATCACATATTGAACTTGTATTTACATATGTGCCTTATAAGTGTATCTTCTTCTAGGCTAACTGTTTGAAGAACAAGACCAACCGTTCTAAAGTGAAATTCCAACAGACAACATGATCTCGTAGCTATATATATTGCACACTGCGAGGCTCTTGTAACTATCTGCTACTTCCTTCTTTTTTCTGTGCCATATTATCGTATCTATATTGACTTGTTCCAAATATAGAGGAAAGCCCTTGCGGACCAAAAAGAACCTGAACCGAATGCAGTGCCAATCTTCAAGGATTGCCACGCCAGTAAGATGAAGGGCATGAGCACACTAGTTCAAGCCGTTGTTGTAAGTCCTTACTCCTCCTGCCTTTGAACTGCTTGTTACTGTGACGTGTTCATTTAACTGCTTGGTTTGCAGCCAATGTCAGTTACTCTGTTCACTTTTATACACAGTTGTCTTAACGTATCATTTCACCTTACACAATTTAAAAGAGATGAAGGATATTCTTTTGGTCTTGATCTGTAATCTAGTTGTGATGTTCACGTGCCCACACAATGATACAATAGCATGTTTGTTTTATATCTGTTTGCCCATGATATGAATGATGTCATACTATGTTCATCCTACTTTAAACCATGTCTCTTTATCCTTCCATGTCAACGAATGTGAGGAAATAGACAATACAGTAGGCGTGCAACATGGACATATATGTTCCGAAAGTGATTTTATTATGTAGTTGGCACTACAATACATGCTAATGTATTACAGTAGTTCCCCAAAATAAGTTATGTATAAACGTGAAACCTACTTTGTTTGTTTTTGTCTCATGAGTAACTTCTCTGGTACACTAATCTACAAGTTCAAACTTTCAGCAAGCTATGGAACAAATGATTGAACAGCCACAACCACCTGAAGGTGACGAGGCTACCACAGGAACAATGTCACCTCTTGCTGTAGTGCGTCAGTATCTCTCCACTAAAAGTGCAAAAAGCACCTTCCTGCGTAATTCTGGGTTGGTTGTCAAGGTAACCTCCTCCAAATCGCCTACTGAACAAAATCTTCCGGCTAGACAGAGTGATATATCTGTGCTCCAGACACAAGTCCAATCCCTAATGGACGTTGTTTCGGAAACAAGAATAGTGGTTGACAAATGTTGTCAAGATATGAATGGTTTTGAAACCAGACTATCAGACATTTGCTTCGTTGTTCAAGAGCAATGGCGGAAAAAGGGGAAGATCGTGCTGCTCCATCAGATTCTACAGCCTGAAACATTAGCACTCAGGTCAAATGATCTATGCTTCTATACATCTGATGGTGCTTTTATCTGCAAGGACTATAAACTTTATGCCAACAGGCATTTTGTTGTATGGTTGGAATTTATTTTGTTGTGATACAACATTTATGATGCTGCCAAAGGCTGCAGTAATTACGACACTAGTTTTGTACAGTGTAGGTTTATCTTAGTAATGTATTTGGCTGAAAGCTTCGTAGGAGCCCAACATGCCAACATTCGTCGGGCCCATTCCAATGGGGCTAAAAACAATTATGGGCCGAAATTTGCATGTAGCCCACTAAAATTATCTGGGCCTAAATCAGCATAAGCTTCATATTTTCTGGTAGGCCTGTGCCCATAGTGGGCCTTTAACAGGCCTAAACATAATTTGGGCCCTCAGTAACAATAGGCCGTTTACAGGTGTAAATATCTCGAGCCCATAAAAACATGGGCCTTTAATAGGCCGAAAGTGAGCTTGTGCCCTGATTGTGCCAAATAACCCACTGGTCTTAGTAGGCTGAAATGGTGGCCCATTTACAATGTGGATTGTTCACAGGCTGAAATTCAGACGGGTCGTAAATGCGCCGACCTACTACATGGGCCTTTAACAGGCCGGAAATTCGATCGAGCTTTATTAGCGTCATTTTTATATGGGCCGTTAGTAGGCCCGATGTGACGTTGGGCCACATATGGCCCATGGATTTCGTCCGACGTTAACAGCCCGAAAGTCACAATAGGCTGAAAGTGGCCCAAATCTATAGTGGGCCTCTAACAGGCCGAATGTCAGACATGGCCGAATATGACCCAAATCCTTCACGGTCGTTTATGGGCCGAAAGTTTCAATGGCCTATAAATGGACCCAAATGAAGCAGGACCTTTAACAGGCCGGAAACACACCGGGCCCTAATTCGGCCCAAATACTTAGAGGACTGTTAACGGGCCAGAAGTAACCATGGGCCGCGATGATGACAAGTTTAGGACGGGCCGTTGACGGGCCGATTTGACACCAGCCGTACGGGCCTTAACTGAGAATGTTGGGCCTTTAGCTGGGCCGGCCCATTATGGTCTGCAAAATCTTGTGGGCCTTTAGCCGGGCCAGTCCATTATGGTCCGCTAAATCTTGTGGGCCTTTAGATGGGCTGGCCCATTTAATCTTTATGGGCCACTTTTGGGCCGGTCCACGTGTCAACATATCACAGGCGCATCTCGCCCATTGGATGAGTGACACCTGTCCCAACACGGAGTTGGCACGTGGTTCCGTCAGCCAATGAGAATTTTACACTGGAAAATCAGCATTGGTCATGGCTGTTAACGGGTTATCGAATCCAAAACCGGACCTGATAGCTTAACGGCGACCCGTTACGGCCGATGCCACGTGTCGGTCACCCTTGACGAAAGCACTTCTATGACGCGCGATTTATCATCATGGAAGTGGACACTTCCGTGATGATAATTTTGGTAATGTCATGGAACACTTCTACGACAGCATAGGTATGACTATCTTCATTCTGTCATAAAATCGTCATGGATCTACATGCATGACAGAAAACATGACTACTGTGACAAACACATATCATCACGGAAGTGTATTTTTTTTGTAGTGATGGCTGAGGGAGTCCTGGATTACGGGGTCCTCGGGCGTCCGGGTTGTGTGATATGGGTCGGACTCATGGGCCATGAAGATACAAGATGGAAGGCTTTCCCCCGTGTCTAGATGGGACTCTCCTTGGCGTGGAAGGCAAGCTTGGAGTTCGAATATGAAAATTCCTTTCTCTGTAAACCGACTTTGTATAACCCTAGCCCCCTCCGGTGTCTATATAAACCGGAGGGTTTAGTCTGTAGAGTCAATCATAATCATACAGGCTAGACATCTAGGGTTTAGCCATTACGATCTCGAGGTAGATCAACTCTTGTAACCCCAATACTCATCAAAGTCAATCTAGCAGGAAGTAGGGTATTACCTCCATCAAGAGGGCCTGAACCTGGGTAAACATTGTGTCCCTACCTCCTGTTACGTTTGATCCTTAGACACACAGTTCGGGACCCCCTACCCGAGATCTGCCGGTTTTGACACCGACATTGGTGCTTTCATTGAGAGTTCCACTGTGCCGTCGTCGAAAGGCTTGATGGCTCCATCTATCATCTACAACAATGCTGCCGGGAACGAGACTTTTTCTGCCCGGTCAGATCTTCGTATTCGGTGGCTTCGCACTACGTGCCAACTCGGTTGGCCACCTGGAGCAGATCGACAGCTACACCCCTGGTCATCAGATCAGTTTTGGAAATCTAAACTATGTCGCTGATATCGGAGGAGACTTGATCTTCCTAGGGTTCGTGGCACCAACCACCGCTCCGGCCTTAGATCCAGAGCACGTCACCAGGTCCGAAGATGGGAGACTAGAGCCCGCCGAACTCTCTGCAGCTGCAGAGCTCAACACGGGAGAACCGGAGGGAATAGTGTCACCAACACTCATCATAAAGCCGGACTCTTTTCCGAACACTAGCCCTGGACCCTCGCAGCCCGCATCATGCGGGCTCGGCCAGGGAACTTCGGTCCCCACCCAAACTTCACTCTTAAATGAGGCTCTGGACTTAATGCGGCCCCTCGCCATCATAGAGGAACCTCTTTCGAATTGCGCCCAGCCCGGACTAGGGGCTAGAAATAGGGAACTTTACTTCCCACCCACCACCCACTTTATAGCCACTGTCGAGGATCTAACCGACATGCTCGACTACGCCTCCGAAGACATCGATGGTATGAACGACAATGCCTTAGAGGAGCAGGCCCACAACCCGCCGCTCACCGGCCACTGGACGGCCACTTCCTCATACGACGTGTACATGGTGGACACACCTAAAGAAGGCGACGGCGATGAGGACAAGGACCCAGTCGAGGATGAACCTCGTGAGATACCACCGAAGCGTCGACGTCAGCGGCGCCGCTCTAAATCGCGTTGCGGAAATGATAGCAATACTGGCACCGGAGACAATGATACTTCGGAGAACGCTGAAGACCAAGAAGACCCCATCGAACCAACATCCGAACAGGATGATCGGGAAGACGGGCAAGTTGACCCTGACGAACAAGCAGGGAACGAAGACTCGGAGGATAGCAACTATCTACCATTCTCCGAGGACGACGTGAGCCTCGGCGACGAAGATTTTATCGTGCCAGAGGAACCCCTCGAACAAGAGCGCTGTAAGCGCCGGCTAATAGCCACGGCAAGAAGCCTAAAAAAGAAGCAGCAACAGCTTCAAGCTGACCAAGATGTGCTCAACGACAGATGGACTAATGTCCTGGCAGCCGAAGAATACGGCCGTTAACGCCAAACAAAGAGTTACCCGAAGCGTAAGCTTCTACCCCAATTCGACGACGAGGCGCTGGAGCCCATACCACCCGCACGTAACGCGGCTGACGGACCTGACCGACCACCACGTGGCCGGGACAGAACGGCAACTCAAGCCGAACACCAGCCCGCGCCACCTCACCGTAAAAGCAGAGAAACAACAGCTCGGGGATACACATATGACCTATGACAGGACCTGGAAAATAGAGCAGGTCAGACATGATCCATCTACGGATCGCGGGGGCGTGCCCCGGCGCGTGAGGACGGCTATCAAGCCTGGCGCGACAAGAACAACCACGCCCTGGCCGAAAACCGCATAACGACTTCATCCGAATTGCACCGTGATGTTGCCTGATACAGAGGCGCCGCACACCCCCTATGCTTCACCAATGAGGTAATGGAGCACCAATTCCCAGAAGGGTTTAAACCCGTGAACATCGAATCATACGATGGCACAACAGATCCCGCAATATGGATTGAAGACATTCTTCTCCACATTCACATGCCACGCGGTGATGATCTACATGCCATCAAGTACCTCCCCCTAAAACTCAAGGGGCCAGCACGACACTGGCTGAACAGGCTACCAGAAAACACTATTGGTAGCTCGGAAGACTTGGAGGACACATTTAGAGACAACTTCCAAGGCACCTATGTTCGGCCCCTAGACGTCGATGACCTCATTCACATAATCCAGCAACCTGGGGAATCGGCCCGGCAGCTCTCGACCAGTTCCTCATCAAAAAGAACCAGATTGTGGATTGTCCGGACGCCGAAGCCCTCGCGGCCTTCAAGCAAGCATCCGAGACGAGTGGCTTGCCTGACACCTTGGCCCAGAAAAGCCAAAATCCATGGCAGCCCTCACCGCACTTATGACCCACTTTTGCGCGGGAGAGGATAGCTGGCTTGCTCGTAGAAGCAATAGCACCAGCGACCCTGGCACCTCCGAACCCAGGGACGGCAATCGCAAGCCACGATGCAACAAGCACAAGCGTCGAAACAATAACGAAGAAACCAAGGACACGGCGATCAACGCCGGATTCAGTGGCTCCAAACCCGGTCAACGGAAGAAGCCATTCAAGGCAAACAGAGATGGCCCATCCAGCTTAGACAGAATACTCGATCAGCCTTGCCAGATTGATGGCACCCCCGATAAGCCCGCTAATCACACCAACAGAAATTGTTGGGTCTTTAAACAGGCCGGCAAACTCAACGCCGAACACAAGGGAAAGGGTCGCTCGGCGACAACGATGACCAAGAGCCTCGTCAACCGAACACAGGGGGACAGAAGCAATTTCCCCCCGAGGTAAAAATAGTGAATATGATATATGTCACACATATTCCTAAGAGGGATCGAAAGCACGCACTACGGGACGTCTACGCCTTAGAGCCGGTCGCCCCAAAATTCAACCATGGTCGGCTTGTCCAATCACCATCGATCAAAAGGACCACCCAACTAGTATCTGTCATGGAGGTTCGGCAGCTCTGGTCCTCGATCCAATCATCGATGGATTCCACCTCACGCGAGTCCTTATGGACGGAGGCAACAGTCTCAATCTACTTTATCAAGACACTGTCCGCAAAATGGGCATCGATCCGTCAAGAATCAAGCCCACTAAAACCACCTTTAAAGGAGTAATACCTGGTGTAGAAGCCCGCTGCACGGGCTCAATCACATTGGAAGTCGTCTTCGGTTCGCCGGACAACTTCCGAAGCGAAGACTTGATCTTCGATATTGTCCCATTCCGAAGTGGCAATCACGGACTGCTCGGACGAACCGCTTTCGCCCGCTTTAATGCGATCCCGCACTACGCCTATCTAAAGCTTAAGATGTCCGGTCCGCGTGGCGTCATTACAATCAACGGAAACATGGAATGCTCCCTCCGTACCGAGGAGCATACTGATGATCCACAAGTATAGGGGATCGCAACAGTTTTCGAGGGTAGAGTATTCAACCCAAATTTATTGATTCGACACAAGGGGAGCCAAAGAATATTCTCAAGTATTAGCAACTGAGTTGTCGATTCAGCCACACCTGGATAACTTAATATCTGCAGCAAAGTAATATGGAAGTAATGGTAACGGTAACAAAAGTAATATTTTTGGGTTTTGTAGTGATTGTAACAGTAGCAACGGAAAAGTAAATAAGCGAAGAACAATATGTGAAAAGCTCGTAGGCATTGGATCAGTGATGGAGAATTATGCCGGATGCGGTTCATCATGTAACAATCATAACATAGGGTGACACAGAACTAGCTCCAATTCATCAATGTAATGTAGGCATGTATTCCGAATATAGTCATACGTGCTTATGGAAAAGAACTTGCATGACATCTTTTGTCCTACCCTCCCGTGGCAGCGGGGTCCTAGCGGAAACTAAGGGATATTAAGGCCTCCTTTTAATAGAGTACCGGACCAAAGCATTAACACATAGTGAATACATGAACTCCTCAAACTATGGTCATCACCGGGAGTGGTCCCGATTATTGTCACTTCGGGGTTGCCGGATCGTAACACATAGTAGGTGACTATAGACTTGCAAGATAGGATCAAGAACTCACATATATTCATGAAAACATAATAGGTTCAGATCTGAAATCATGGCACTCGGGCCCTAGTGACAAGCATTAAGCATAGCAAAGTCATAGCAACATCAATCTTAGAACATAGTGGATACTAGGGATCAAACCCTAACAAATCTAACTCGATTACATGATAAATCTCATCCAACCCATCACCGTCCAGCAAGCCTACGATGGAATTACTCACGCACGGCGGTGAGCATCATGAAATTGGTGATGGAGGATGGTCGATGATGACGACGGCGACGGATTCCCCTCTCCGGAGCCCCGAACGGACTCCAGATCAGCCCTCCCGAGAGAGTTTAGGGCTTGGCGGTGGCTCCGTATCATAAAACGCGATGAATCTTTCTCTCTGATTTTTTTCTCCCCGAACACGAATATATAGAGTTGGAGTTGAGGTCGGTGGAGCTCCAGGGGGCCCACGAGGTAGGGGGCGCGCCCCCACCCTCGTGGACAGGTGGTCGGCCCCTGGCCTTGATTCTTTCACTAATATTTTTAATATTTTCCAAAAATAATCTCCGTGGAGTTTCAGGTCATTCCGAGAACTTTTGTTTCTGCACATAAATAACACCATGGCAATTCTGCTAAAAACAGCGTCAGTCCGGGTTAGTTCCATTCAAATCATGCAACTTAGAGTCCAAAACAAGGGCAAAAGTGTTTGGAAAAGTAGATACGACGGAGACGTATCCACTCCCCCAAGCTTAAACCTTTGCTTGTCCTCAAGAAATTCAGTTGATAAACTGTAAGTGATAAATAAAAACTTTTACAAACTCTGTTTGCTCTTGTTGTTGTAAATATGTAAAGCCAGCATTCAAGTTTTCAACAAAGATTATGAACTAACCATCTCACAATAACTCTTAGGTCTCATGTTTACCCATATCAATGGCATAATCAACTAGCGAGCAATAATAATAAATCTCAGATGACAACACTTTCTCAAAACAATCATAATATGATATAACAAGATGGTATCTCACTAGCCCTTTTTGAGACCGCAAAACATAAATGCAGAGCACCTTTAAAGATCAAGGACTGACTAGACATTGTAATTCATGGTAAAAGAGATCCAGCCATAGTCATACCCAATATAAATTAATAGTAATGAATGCAAATGACAACGGTGCTCTACAGCTGGTGCTTTTTAATAAGAGGGTGATGACTCAACATGAAAGTAAATAGATAGGCCCTTCGCAGAGGGAAGCAAGGATTTGTAGAGGTGCCAGAGCTCGATTTTAAAGCAGCGATAAATAATATTTTGAGCGGTATACTTTAATTGTCAACATAATAACCGAGAGATGGCGATATCTTCCATGCTACACACATTATAGGCGGTTCCCAAACAGAATGGTAAAGTTTATACTCCCCCTCCACCAACAAGCATCAATCCATGGCTTGCTCGAAACAACGAGTGTCTCCAACTAACAACAGTCCCAGGGGGAGTTTTGTTTGCAATTATTTTGATTTGATTTGCATAAAGCACGGGACTGGGCATCCCGGTGGCGAGCCATTTTCTCGTGAGTGAGGAGCGGAGTCCACTCCTCTTGAGAATAACCCACCTAACATGGAAGATACAGACAACCCTAGTTGATACATGAGCTATTCGAGCATACAAAACATAATTTCATTTGAAGGTTTAGAGTTTGGCACATACAAATTTACTTGGAACGGCAGGTAGATACCGCATATAGGAAGGTATAGTCGACTCATATGGCATAACTTTGGGGTTTAAGGGATTGGATGCACAAGCAGTATTCCCGCTTAGTACAAGTAAAGGCTAGCAAAAGACTGGGAAGCGACCAACTAGAGAGCGACAATAGTCATGAACATGCATTAAAATTAATAAACATTGAGTGCAAGCATGAGTAGGATATAATCCACCATGAACATAAATATCGTGAAGGCTATGTTGATTTGTTTCAAATACATGTGTGAACATGTGCCAAGTCAAGTCACTCGAATCATTCAAAGGAGGATACCACCCCATCATACCACATCACAACCATTTTAATAGCATGTTGGCATGCAAGGTAAACCATTATAAACTCCTAGCTAATTAAGCATGCCATAAGCAACTATGATCTCTAATTGTCATTGCAAACATGTTTATTCATAATAGGCTGAATCAGGAACGATGAACTAATCATATTTACAAAAACAAGAGAGGTCGAGTTCATACCAGCTTCTCTCATCTCAATCAGTCCATCATATATCGTCATAATTGCCTTTCACTCGCACGACCGAACGATGTCAATAATAATAATAGTGCACGTGCATTGGACTAAGCTGGAATCTGCGAGCATTCAATAAACAGGAGAAGACAAGGCAATATGGGCTCTTGGTTAAATCAAGAATGATGCATATAAGAGCCACTTCAACAATTTAATTATGGTCTTCTCCTATCGACCCCCAAAGAAAAGAAAAGAAATAAAACTATTTACACGGGAAAGCTCCAAACAAGAAAAAGAAGAACAGGAAATATTTTTGGGGTTTCTTTTAATTATTACTACTATAGCAAGAAAGTAAACTAGCTAAAAGCTACACTATTTTTTTGGTTTTTCTTAATGTTTTTCAAACACACAAGAAGAAAACAGGAAAAAGAAAATAAACTAGCATGGATAATACAGTGAAAAAGTATGAGCACCGACAACTAGCAATGAGTGTGTGAACATAAATGTAATGTCGGTGGGAAATACGTACTCCCCCAAGCTTAGGCTTTTGGCCTAAGTTGGTTTATTGCCACGGATGGCCTGGCGGATATCCAAAGTTGTAGTTGGGGTCGTACTGAGATGTAGCAGTCATTGCATCGTGGGCTGCAGCTTGGAGGTGAGCTATCTCAGCCCTCCTCTTATACTCTTCCGCCTCCTCTCTAGTTATAAAATATCTTCCTTTTGCCTGAAAGTCAAAGAAAGTACAAGCAGGGAGAGCGACGTGATAGGTGCGTCATCTTTCAAAGATGAGTCGGTACTGGAGGAACTGGTCGTTCCTCTCAACAAAATGATGACGAACCATAGCCTCATAATCCAAATAAGCAGGAGGAAACTCAATATCACCCTCACGTATGGTTATACCAAGAAAATTAGCTATACGGGTTGCATAAATTCCACCAAAGAAATCTCCATTAAATCTATTATGATGCAACCTACGTGCAACAATGGCTCCAAAATTATAAGATTTATCTCCTAACACAGCACTCCTAAGAATACTGAGGTCAGGGACACACATGTGACATGCTTCATCCTTACCATTTATGCACCTACCTATGAAGAGATTAAAATAATGTACAGCATGAAAATGAATGCTCCCTATGGTAGCTTGTGCTATGTCTCTAGATTCCCCCACAGTTATACTAGCAAGAAAATCTCTAAATTCAGATTTGCGAGGTTCACTAGCACTACCCCATTGTGGAAGTTTGCAAGCAGTGGTAAAATCCCTAAGTCCATAGTATAAGAATTTTCATAAATATCAAACAGGACAGTTTGAGAATCAGCGTTACGCACATATGCGTTAAATTCTTCCTTGCGTCCTGCTCGATCCATAAAGTCTTCCGAAGGCCATTCACAAGGCCGCACTGGAGCGTCCCTTGGTGGTTCATCATCAGCATCACGCATTGCAAGCCTGGGTCCTTGTTTCCTTGAAGAACCACCTTGGTACATTTTCCTAAACATATTTCTTCCTCTGAAAAATTTCTGAAATTTTTAGTAACTCCAAATAAAAGTGAATCAAGCTCAACAAAATTGATAGCAACTACTCCTACAAGTGCCTAGAGCCTATATCATGCATTAGAACTACTTGGAACCATATAAATTTGACATGCAGGCTCAAGAACATGGTCACCTAGGCAGCACAAATTTACAATGAATAAAGCACTAGAACAAAAATGAATTGTACCAATGGAGGAGTCACATACCAAGGAACAATCCCCCAAAGCAGTTTTGTGAGAGGTGCTTTGAGCAAGGAGATCGAAAATCGCAGCAAAATGAGCTAGAACTCGTGCTTGAGCTGGATGGTGATTTTTTTGGGAGGAAGAAGTGTGTGGTGGCTGGCATAAGTGGAGGGGAGCCACCGTGGGCCCACGAGGCAGGGGGCGCGCCCAGGGGGTGGGCGCGCCCTGGACCCTCGTGGCCAGGTGCTTGCTCCCCCTGCTGTGTTCTCAGTGCCAGATATTCTCAAATATTCCAGAAAAAATCATATTAAATTGGCAGGGCATTTGGAGAACTTTTATTTTCGGGGTATTTTTATATTGCACAGATAATTCAAAAAACAGACAGAAAATACTAATTTTACTTTATTTCAACTAAATAACAGAAAATAAAAGGAGGGTACAGAAGGTTGTGTTTTCTAACTTCATCCATCTCATGCTCATCAAAAGGAATCCACTAACAAGGTTGATCAGGTCTTGTTAACAAACTCATTCCGAGTAACATGAAACCGGAGAAATTTCGAATAACACTATGTTACCTCAACGGGGATATGCACATCAATAATAAGAATATCATATTTCTTCTTGACAGTAGGTAGAGGAAATTCAATCCAAAAATAATCGATGGAAATTTTCCAATAGAGTTGATCCTGTGGACTTGAGGTTGTTTCCTCGGAAAGTGTATCGTATGCTCATTACCATTAACATGAAAAGTGACATTGCCTTTATTGCAATCAATAACAGCCCCTGCAGTATTCAAAAAGGGTCTTCCAAGAATAATAGACATACTATCGTCCTCGGGAATATCAAGAATAACAAAGTCTGTTAAAATAGTAACGTTTGCAACCACAACAGGCACATCCTCACAAATACTGACAGGTATAACATTTGATTTATCAGCCATTTGCAAAGATATTTCAGTAGGTGTCAACTTATTCAAATCAAGTCTACGATATAAAGATAGAGGCATAACACTAACACCGGCTCCAAGATCACACAAAGCAGTTTTAACATAGTTTCTTTTAATGGAGCATGGTATAGTTGGTACTCCTGGATCTCCAAGTTTCTTTGGTATTCCACCCTTAAAAGTGTAATTAGCAAGCATGGTGGAAATTTCAGCTTCCGGTATCTTTCTTTTATTAGTAACAATTTCTTTCATATACTTAGCATAAGGATTCATTTTGAGCATATCAGTCAAACGCATACGCAAAAAGAGAGGTCTAATCATTTCAGCAACGCGCTCAAAATCCTCATCATCCTTTTTCTTGGATGGTTTCGGAGGAAAAGGCATGTGTTTCTGAACCCATGGTTCCCTTTCTTTACTGTGTTTCCTAGCAACAAAGTCTCTCTTATCATAACGTTGATTCTTTGATTGTGGGATATCAAGATCAACAGCAGGTTCAATTTCTACATCATTATCATTGCTAGGTTGAGCATCAACATGAGCATCATCATTAACATTATCACTAGGTTCATGTTCATTTCTAGATTGTGTTTCAGCATCAGAAATAGAAATATCATTGGGATTCTCAGGTGTTTCAGCAATAGGTTCACTAGAAGTATGCAAAGTCCTATCATTTTTCTTTTTCTTCTTTTTAGAAGGACTAGGTGCATCTATATTATTTCTCTTGAGAGTCCTGCTCAATTCTCTTAGGGTGGCCTTCAGGATACAAAGGTTCCTAAGTCATTTTACTAGTTCTAGCAGCCACTCTAACAGCATAGTCATTATTCTTACTATTTAATTCATTGAGCAAATCATTCTAAGCTTTAAGTACTTGTTCTACTTGAGTGGTAACCATAGAAGCATGTTTACTAATGAGTTTAAGTTCACCTTTAACTCTAGACATATAATCACCCAAGTGTTCAATCATATAAGCATTTTGATTTAATTGTCTACCAAAATAAGCATTGAAGTCTTCTTGCTTAACCATAAAATCATCAAACTCATCTAAGAATTGGCTAGCAAATTTAGTAGGAGGGATTTCAGCTTTATCATATCTATAGAGAGAATTTACCTTTACTACCTGTGTCGGGTTATCAAGACCATGTGTTTCTTCAATAGGTGATGAATTAAGATCCTATGTTTCTTCAACATGCGGTAAATTAAGACTATGTATTTCTTCAATAGGAGGTAAATTCTTAACATCTTCAGCTTTAATACCTTTTTCTTTCATAGATTTCTTTGCCTCTTGCATATCTTCAGGACTGAGAAATAGAACACCCCTCTTCTTCGGAGTTGGCTTAGGAATAGGCTCAGGAGTTGGCTCAGGAAGTGTCCAATTATTTTCATTAGTCAACATATTATTCAATAGAATTTCAGCTTCATCCGGTGTTCTTTCCCAAAAAACACAACCAGCACAACTATCCAGGTGGTCTCTGGAAGCATCGGTTAGTCCATTATAAAAGATATCAAGTATTTCATTTTTCTTAATAGAATGATCAGGCAAAGCATTAAGTAATTGGAGAAGCCTCCCCCAAGCTTGTGGGAGACTCTCTTCTTCAAGTTGCACAAAATTATATATTTCCCTTAAAGCAGCTTGTTTCTTATGAGTAGGGAAATATTTAGCAGAGAAGTAATAAATCATATCCTAGGGACTACACACACAACCAGGATCAAGAGAATTAAACCATATCATAGCATCACCCTTTAATGAGAACGGAAATATTTAAGGATATAAAAGTAGCGAGTTCTCTCATCATTAGTGAATAGGGTGGCTATATCATTTAATTTAGTAAGATGTGCCACAACAGTTTCATATTCATAGCCATAGAAAGGATCAGATTCAACCAAAGTAATTATATCAGGATCAACAGAGAATTCATAATCCTTATTAGTAACAAAGATAGGTGAAGTAGCATAAGCAGGATCATATTTCATTCTAGCATTCAGACTTTTTGTTTAAGCTTAGCTAATAATTTCTTAAGATCACTTCTATCATTGCAAGCAAGAAAGTCTCTTTTAGTCTCTTCATACATAACATAGCCCTCAGGCACAACATACAATTCATATTTATTGGGAGAGCCTTCATTATCACTTTCATCAATATTATCAGTTTCAATAATTTCATTCTCTCTAGCCCTAGCAAGTTGTTCATCAAGAAATTCACCAAGTGGCACAGTAGTATCAAGCATAGAAGTAGTTTCATCATAAGTATCATGCATAGCAGAAGTGGCATCATCAATAACATGCGACATATCAGAATTAATAGCAGAAGCAGGTTTAGGTGTCGCAAGTTTACTCAAAACAGAAGGTGAATCAAGTGCAGAGCTAGATGGCAGTTCCTTACCTCCCCTCGTAGTTGAGGGATAAAATTTTGTTTTCTCGTCTTTCAAGTTCCTCATAGTGACCATCAGATATAAATCCCAAGTGACTCAAAGAATAGAGCTATGCTCCCCGGCAACGGCGCCAGAAAATAGTCTTGATGACCCACAAGTATAGGGGATCGCAACAGTTTTCGAGGGTAGAGTATTCAACCCAAATTTATTGATTCGACACAAGGGGAGCCAAAGAATATTCTCAAGTATTAGCAACTAAGTTGTCAATTTAGCCACACCTGGATAACTTAATATCTGCAGCAAAGTATTCAGTAGCAAAGTAATATGGAAGTAACGACGACGGTAACAAAAGTAATATTTTTGGGTTTTGTAGTGATTGTAACAGTAGCAACGGAAAATTAAATAAGCGAATAACAATATGTGAAAAGCTCGTAGGCATTGGATCGGTGATGGAGAATTATGCCGGATGCGATTCATCATGTAACAATCATAACATAGGGTGACACAGAACTAGCTCCAATTCATCAATGTAATGTAGGCATGTATTCCGTATATAGTCATACGTGCTTATGGAAAAGAACTTGCATGACATCTTTTGTTCTACCCTCCCGTGGCACCGGGGTCCTAGCGGAAACTAAGGGATATTAAGGCCTCCTTTTAATAGAGTACCAGACCAAAGCATTAACACATAGTGAATACATGAATTCCTCAAACTATGGTCATCACCGGGAGTGGTCCCGATTATTGTCACTTCGGGGTTGCCGGATCGTAACACATAGTAGGTGACTATAGACTTGCAAGATAGGATCAAGAACTCACATATATTCATGAAAACATAATAGGTTCAGATCTGAAATCATGGCACTCGGGCCCTAGTGACAAGCATTAAGCATAGCAAAGTCATAGCAACATCAATCTCAGAACATAGTGGATACTAGGGATCAAACCCTAACAAATCTAACTCGATTACATGATAAATCTCATCCAACCCATCACCATCCACCAAGCCTACGATGGAATTACTCATGCACGGCGGTGAGCATCATGAAATTGGTGATGGAGGATGGTTGATGATGACGACGGCGACGGATTCCCCTCTCCGGAGCCCCGAACGGACTCCAGATCAGCCCTCCCGAGAGAGTTTAGGGCTTGGTGGCGGCTCCGTATCATAAAACGCGATGAATCTTTCTCTCTGATATTTTTCTCCCCGAACACGAATATATAGAGTTGGAGTTGAGGTCGGTGGAGCTCCAGGGGGCCCACGAGGCAGGGGGCGCGCCCAGGATGCAGGCGCGCCCCCCACCCTCGTGGACAGGTGGTGGGCCCCCTGGCCTTGATTCTTTCGCCAATATTTTTAATATTTTCCAAAAATAATCTCCGTGGAGTTTCAGGTCATTCCGAGAACTTTTGTTTCTGCACATAAATAACACCATGGCAATTCTGCTGAAAACAGCATCGATCCGGGTTAGTTCCATTCAAATCATGCAAGTTAGAGTCCAAAACAAGGTCAAAAGTGTTTGGAAAAGTAGATACGACGGAGACGTATCACATACCGCGGCCATCGCGGCCGAAGTACAAAGCGGCCCTGTCAAGCCGCATACCTCGTCGGCTATTAAGCCGCCGGACTTCATTACGCAAGGCCGGTCAGTTCTGCATGCTGGCAGCCCGGCAATCCCAGTGTCGGATTAGCAGTTTCGCCTCCGTCGACTGCTACGTACATCAGCGAAATTCATACCACGCGTGCACAATTACGCACTCAAAGTACCTTCGGCATCAGCGGAGGCAAAATACGGATAGGCCTATAGTACGGTTTGACCCTATATGGTCTCCCCCTCGCTTTTACTTATTTCTTATCTTTTACCACAGGTGAATTAAAACCTCATCATCCTACGGACTCACAAGGACTCCCTCCGAGCCCGGTTCCGTACAAATAGTCAAAGACCATTCCTCTTAAAGGAATCTTTCTTACTCAGGCGAAAGCGGCGCAGACGTGCGACAGGAAGGTGCAAAGGATTTTGTAGACCATAACCTCACTCAAAGAACCTGTATAGAGCTTTTCTCTTTAGCCTTAAGACCCCGACATGTAAAATAGCCTTGGTGATTATGGTACCCTCTATAATACTATGTTTTGACGTATTAATCAGATTCTAGTGAAGCAAATTCTTCCTCGGTATCGTCTTCACTTATAGACTTTATTCCATCTCTTCAGTTGTCTCACGCACACACCTCGGCAAAAATTGCGAGGGGCTCTATATGGAAACACCTGTGTTGCCAACCAAAAAGTCCGAACAGCTTTATAGCACAATTCCGCGTCCTAAGCTCAGCATTATATGCATCAGCTCCGAATCATGTCTTTGGTCAATAGTTGGGTTGCCCGGCTCCTGTGTTTGCTACCTTATGTTCCGTCTGATTGGCTAGGGTAGTAAAGGGAGAACTACTGCGATTGTGTTTCTGGTTCGCCCGGTTAAGCACCTCAGTAGAGAAAGCCAAAAACTAACTGCCATGATGCGGCGAGAGCTGGTCAGCCCCTTGGCGACTTATCAAAATCTTTAGCGATTTCTTTCGTATTACACGAAGGATTGTTTTCCGGTCACCTATGCAACGCATCAGCATTAGGATAGCCGCATAAATACCAGGGGCTACTTTGTAGACCCATCATCAAACTCCTACGACTAAGTGAGAACAATAAAACCGCATAGTCTGATTGCCTGGTTCACTGCACTGACAACTCCTTCATGGATCAATACGTTGGGTTAAGTGTAGTCATGTGCAATTCCGATAAACCCCAGTAGTACCAACAAGGGGGTTGAAGCCGACGACTGGGAATTCTCAGAAATAAAATGGCCACACAGGAGGATAAAGCTCTTCATAAAAGAAGGAATATATTACAATTGACTTAGTTCAAGATACAAACTCCCGCACAGTTTGAAATCGTTCATTCGAATACTACATCCTTAGAGCATTGGCCTTCTACAAGGCGGGCACCCTTGAGAACTTCCTCAAAGTAGCGCTCCGGTGTACGGTGGTCCTTGCTTTCGGGCGGACCCTCGACTGCCACCTTTTCGGCCTTCATCTTCCCCCAGTGCATCTTGACACGGGCAAAGGCCATTCACGCCCCTTCTATACCAGACCACCTCTTAACAGCATCAATTCGGGGCAGCGCATCGACGAGACGCCGCATGAGGCTGAAGTAGCTGTCCGGAATGGCTTTGGCCGGCCACAAACGGACTATGACGTCCTTCATGGCCGCGCTAGTCATCTTCTCTAGCTCCGCCCATTGTGCCATCTGGTCATTTAGCAGTACGGGACGCTCCTGCCCCGCAAACTGCGACCAGAAGAGCTTCTCCGTCACGTACCCCTCCTGGGCCTAGAAGAATTGGGCGGCGTCCGTAGCGCTCTTCGGCAGATCCGCATATGCTTCTGGAGAACTCCACAGTCGATTAAGCAAGGCATACTTCCGGTCCCCAAATTTAGCCTGTAAAAGAAAGGGCTTACCAGCCGCTATCTGTCCGGCTTGACGGATTTCCTCGTGCGGTGCGCGAGATTCAGACTACGCCTCCGAAGCTTCTTGAAGGGCCCTGGCGAGTTCGGTCTCCTTCGCCTTATTTTCCTTTTCTAAGGACTCGCACTTGGCGGCGGTGTCCTTGAGCTTTTGCTCCATCTCGGTCAACCGTTCCTCAAAACGGCGCCGAGCGGTCTGTTCGGCTGTTAAGTCCGCAGCCGCTTTATCCGCAGCCGCCTTGCTTACCCTTGCTTGCTGCTTGGTTTGGGCAAGCTCGCCCCTGAGGGTCCCCACCGCGGCGGCGCCATCTGTACAAATACGCGCATTTCAACTCTTGAACTTCCACAAAATACGGATATAAACAGGCATACGGTAAGATGTATCTTATAACTTGCACCTGGTCGAACCGCGTCTTAACAAGGACTAGGTCCTCATCGGCCCGTTCTAGTTTCCGTTGGAGTTCGGAAACTTCCGCTGATTGGGCAGTCGCCGCTAAAAGAGAAGCCTGTGTTAACCCAAATAAAAGTATGTTACCACCTGACAACTGGTTATTGATCCTCTGCTCGCTTTTTTTTCAAAGAACCGAACAGACTCTCAGGGGCTACTATCTATATACAGGCATATTTCTCATAAAAACAAAATTATTACATTGCGTACCCCGAAGCCTGCCAGCAAGCTAGAAAAGGCTTCGTTCAACCCTCTCTTGGCAGACTGAATCTTCTCAGCCACCGTACCCATTAGGATGTGATGCTCATCCTGGATGGATGCACTTTGCAGTGTGTCCACCATGGTATTCGGCGTCTCCCGATTAGCAAAGGTCACCACACACCCTCTCCCGTGGGGGGTCGCTCATTAGACTCCAGGGCCTTATTGGTCTCCGGAGTAGTATGTGGTTGGGGGTCGGATTGACCGGGGCCCCCGTCGCCGGTCTTCGTGGGGGCCATACACCTCAGTCCTTCAGTAGCCGAGGTGTTGCCCTCAGGCGCCGTTAAGTCGCCCCCGTGTCTCTTCAAGGCCCGGAGAGGGCCTATGGGACGACACCTCGGGGTCATCCGCCCTAGGCGGGGGTGAAGCCGGGGAAGGCGACTCGCTCTCCATCATCTCCGGTGGCAAATCCCCCGAGGATGAGGATGGCTGGGGGTTATTACGGGCCGGACTAAAAAGATGGAACTTAGAGTTATCATCACAGTTCATAAAGATTGGGTGAGTGTGAAGAATCCCGGGCTACATACGAGTCGGCTTGGGGCTTGGTCCGGCGCTTCGGGATGGCCTCGGCGTCTGACTCCGAGTCATCGGGGAGGCTGGTTTTGTCCCTCTTGGAGGCTTCGGCTTCCAGGTCTTCCGAGGCCGCCCTCTTCTTGCCCTTGCGGGGAAAGGTGAGAGTGCGTATAATCCATGGACTCACATTAGTCATAAAGAACTCACATAATAATTGCAAAAGTTTATTAGTCCTCGAAGCAAAGTACTACTATGCATGATCCTAGGGGAGAGGTTGTTAGGAGTTAACCATCGGGCGCTCCCAACCTCCATACAAAGGATGACAATCAATCATAAATCATGCTCCAATTTCATTGCATAATGAGAGACCATACGTGCATGCTTCGGGAATCACAAACCTTAACACAAATATTCTTACTAAACCACAATTACTCACTGGCATAACTCCAATATCACCATCTTTATATCTCAAAACAAATGCAAGGAATCAAACTTCTCATATATTCAATGATCTTCGTGAAAGTTTTTGTTATATCCCTCTTGAACACCCATCATATTAGGACTAAATTCATAACCCAGGCAAATAGCCATACTATTTAAAAGACTCTCAAAATAATATAAGTGAAGCATGAGAGTTCATCAATTTCTTTAAAATATAACCACCGCCGTGCTCTAAAAGTTATAAGTGAAGCACTAGAGCAACTACCTAGCTCAAAAAATATAAGTGAAGCACACAGTGTATTCTAACAAATTCACGATTAATGTCTATCCCTATCAAAAGGTGTGTCCAGAAAGGATGAATGTGGCAAACTAAAATGCAAATAAAGCAAAGACTCATATAGTACAAGACGCTCCAAGCAAAACACATATCATGTAGTGAATAAAAATATAGTCCCAAGTAATTTACCGATGGATGGTAGACAAAAGAGGGGATGCCTTCTGGGGCATCCCCAAGCTTAGATGCTTCGTTATCCTTGAATATTACCTTGGGGTGCCATGGGAATGCCCAAGCTTAGGCTCTTGCCACTCCTTATTCTGTAGTCCATCGAAACTTCACCCAAAACTTGAAAACTTCACAACACAAAACTCAACAGAAAACTCGTGAGATCCGTTAGTGTAATAAAGCAAATTATCACCTTTAGGTACCGTTGTAAACTCATTCCAATTTTTCATTTGCATTATATCTACCGTATTCTAACTTTACCATGGTTCATACCCCCCGATACAACCCATAGATTCATCAAAATAAGCGAATGACACAATGAAACCAGAATATGTCAAAAACATAATAGTCTGTAGTAATCTCGACTGTAGCCAAACTGCGGTAACTCCAAAAATTCCCAAAAAATAGGACAACGTGGGCAATTTGGATATCAATTGTCGTGGAATTGTCACGGTAGATGTCCTAGTGAAAGGACTTAGTCGTGGAGTCATCGCAACTATGAAGCAAGAAGGGGTTAATCGGGACAAAGGACACGAGGTTTATACTGGTTCGGCCCCTTATGGTGAAGATAAAAGCCTACGATCCAGTTTTGAGTGGGATTGCTTATCTCTCGATAACCAGGGAGCGAATCCGCTTGACCTAGCTCTCGATCTGATGTTACTTGCCCTGAACCGCCGCCGGGTCGTCCCTTTATATACAAAGGTTGACGCCCGGCCGGCTCATAAACAGTGCATGGCTCGGTTTCTCTCTATTCCTACCTTATAGTACAAGTTATACATATATGGCGGTTCATCTCTACGGGCCTTAAATCGCCCTTTGGGCCTTGGGCCCTTAACTAACCCGCCATCTCCAGGAGCTGTCTTGGGCTTCATGAGTCGTCATGAGTATAACTCGGCCCCTCCTGGGCGGGTCATACTAATAGTTATATCCCCAACATTAGGCCCCAGATTGATTTGAACTGGTTCATGTCAATCTTCATCATTTTAGGAAAAGTCTTCTGCTCTCTGTCGAACAGAAATTCGTAACCCGCCATGACGTCATCTTCTGGATTTGCAATGATCCACCATGACGTCATCTGTCATTAATTCATGTTTTATCCAATATATCTCAACAGATCCTTATCTTTAATAACCATCCCGAGAATCAAGGCGTCCTGACAAGCTGGATACCCATAATTTTCGGCCTCCTCGTTTTTCGTGCCCACTTACTAGTCTTTTCCTTATAAATAGGCACGACTTGGTCTTTCTTCATTCTCCCCCTTTCCATCGTCTTCTTCCTCTCGCGACCCCACTGCTGCTCGAGCTCCGCCGCCACCGCAGCGCGCTTCGTCTTCCTCAACCCCGGCCGCTGCATCAACCTGAGCTTGTCCAGAGAACGGCGGCGACCCTCCGTAGTAGATCTCCGTCCGTAAGTCTCTGCCTTTCCGCACCTCAGATCCACATTAGGGTTTGCAAGTTCTTCTGTGTTCTTTGCTGTTCATCATGAATTCTTCGTGGTTTCTCCACCGCACCCTCTTTTGGTCTAAAAGAAATATAAAACTCATGCCGTAGCTGTTTCGCATCCATTTCAGATGCTAGTAGATCCCCTTTTCTTGTACAAAGGCCTCTTTAGAACTGATGAACTCCTCTGTACTGGTTTGTTAGGTCTAGAATATTTTTCCTTTTCTAAGCATCCGTTGATCCAAAATAATGATTGCGATCTGTGAAACCTGTTTTTATACACTTAGTCGATGTCTGTATCTTGATAGATCCACCTAGCCATGGCGGCTCACACCACCGGCTTTAAATTGAAATGCTCAATAGATAATCTCAACCAGACATGGTGGCTCAAAATAACTTAACTGCTTATGGCGGCTTAAATGATCTGACATAATTAGCCATATACCATTAGGCCCCTTTGAAAGCCGCCATCTTGAATATGTACTGTAATTTTTTCCTCCGGCGATTTTACTCTTTGTTAGGCTTCCATCTTCATAATGCTGCTGAAAGCGCCCAAAGCAGCCGTTACATGCAATTGGGTCAAATCCATCGTCACAGAAAGCACACTTGCTGATTTTGTGAAGACTGGCTATCTGCCAAAGAAGGAAGTCATGTCCTACCGTGCTCCTGATCCAACAGAGGAAAAGCCTCAACCCAAAGAAGGGGAAGTCATCATCTTTACAGATCACATGAACCGGGGCTCTTCTCCACCCGGCTCAAAGTTTTTTAGAGACGTCCTGCACTTTTTTGACCTCGGACCTCAAGATATCAGGCCCAACTCTGTATCTAATATTGGCAATTTCCAAGTGTTCTGTGAGGTGTACCTTGGAGAAGAGCCCAACTTGCTGCTTTTCAGAGAATTGTTTTATTTGAACCGCCAGAATGAACGTGCCAACGGACCTAGCTTGGAACTTGGTGGGATCTCAATCCAGCGACGGAGAGATTGCATTTTTCCGCATGCCGATCCACCGAGTCACCCTAAAGATTGGAACCAGACATGGTTCTATTGTCAAGATACTTCTCCGGCTGATGAGAACCCTCTGCCCGGCTTTCGCGCCCTACGCCTTGAGTCCACCCATCCTCTACCAGATAAGCTATCTCCTGCTGAACGCAGAAACTTCACTACAAAAAAAAGACACATCCGTGACATTTTGGGCCGAACGAATTTTTTTTCTGTCATACATATGGTGACGATAATTGTGACAAAACCCGGTATCATCATAGATGTGGTGGGCTCCTACTTCTATGACAAAAAATCATGACAGAAAATGGGCTTTTCGTCCTGGGCGGGCCGGAGACGCAGCTGCATGACATTCTTTGGGTCGTCCATGACGGAAAAAACCGTGGTAGAAGCGAGGGCGAGGAAAATTTCGGGGAGTTCCCGGTTACGGTGGGAGGTCAGGGGCCGAGCGATGCGCGTTTCTCTCGTACACGTACGCGCGTGTGTGCGAGGCGTTGGCTCTAACTGAACCCGAGCGAGGTGTTGGGCTCTAACTGAACCCGAGCGATTGCACTGCAGGCTACGCGTTACTGAACCCGAGCGATCGATCGATGGTTGTTAACTGAACCCGATCGAGCGATTCCTTCGCTACTGCTGCTAACTGAAGCCGATCGATGTTGCCTCTGGGATGAACAGTGAGCGTTGCCGGGGGGCGGGGGGGTTGGATGAACAGTGAGCGGTGGCGTTGCCTCTGGATGAACAGGACCCCGTGGTGTGGTGGAGGGCTGGATGAACAGTAGACGTTGGAGGGGTGCCCGTGGAGGGGTGGTTGAACAGGACCCTGTGGTGTGGAGGGCTGGATGAACAGTAGACGGTGGAGGGGTGCCCGTGGAGGGGTGGTTGAACAGTAGCCGGTGGAGTAGCGCGCGGTGGAGGCTGGATGAACAGGAGCCCGTGGAGGCTGGAGGAGGTCGACGGTGGAGATGAACAGTATCCCGTGAAGTCCCGTTTTGCGGTTCGCCACACCCCTCCCGATGAACAAGACCCCCGTTTCGACCATAGGAGGTCCGTTCCGTCCGTTTTGCGGTACGCCACACCCCTCCCGATCAACAGGACCCCCGTTTCGACCGTTGGAGGTCCGTTTCGTCCGTTTTGCGGTACGCCAACCCCTCCCGATCAACAGGACCCCCGTTTCGACCGTAGGAGGTCCGTTTCATCCATTTTGCGGTACGCCAGACCCCTCCTGATGAACATGATCCCGTTTCGAACGTGGCCGGTCGAACACAAGGCCGTTTCCTCCGTTCTGCGGTACGCCAGGCCTCGTTTCCATCGCCTGTTCCGTCCAAGCCCCCCCGATGAACACGACCACGCATTCCGTTCCGACCCAGCCGATTGGCTCCCACGCGTTCCGTTGCCTCCCGATGAACACGACGCATTCCGTTGCCTCCCCATGAACACGACGCATTCCGTCGCCTCCCCATGAACACGACGACGACGTTGTTTCTCCGTTCCGACCCAGCTAGGTCAACGAGCCCTCGCCGTACGTATGCGCGAGTAGGCGTTCGAGACCCCGCCCATATGTACACATACGTGGCCGTATTTTCTTTCTTGCACCCTGGCCGCTGTACGTACGTGTACATGCTACGTGCGCGCCTCTACTACGACACGTGCGCGCCTCTACATCCACTAGTATAAATGTACGTACACGTTTGCGACCAGAATGACAATGCTACGTACGCTTCCACCAGGTGGGTCCCGACTGTCAGGCACTTCCTTGCGTGCGAAGATGTAGCTGGTGGGTCCCAGCAGTCAGGGGGGCGAATTGTTTTTTTTTGCCCGGACGCACTTCCTTGCGTGCGAAGGTGTAGCTGGTGGGTCCCAGCAGTCAGGGGGAAACGTTTTTTTCGTGAAATACGGTGTCCCGTCAGGTGGGTCCCCGCTGTCAGGTGGAGGAATAATTATTTTGCGTGTAATAAGGAGGCACTTCCTTGCTGCGGTCGTGGACCCAGCTGTCAGCGTCTCCACGCACAGTACTCTTCCGATGGAAGTCAGTCGTTGACCACATTGACCATGCCGCGCCGAGAGCACCACGGCGGTGGACGACGGCGAGGCCTAGGAAGGGGACGACACGGAGGCAGGGAAGACTCGGCAGTTGTTTCCCACACGGAGGGGAGTACGACTGTACGAGGGTTTACTGGTTCGTCTGCCGTCGCCGGAGAATAACAGCAGGTGTGGGTGAGTAGAGGGATGGCTAGGCCAGCGATGGGAGTACGGTGGGGCGGTGAGGCCTGCGCGGCAGCACAGCCGGCCGCGGGGAGGAGGGAGCAGGCAGTCCCGCCGGCGCTTGTTTGAGCGGCTGGAGCAGGAAAAGCAGAGATTGAAGAAGCACGATGGCCGTTGGATGGACATCCAACAGTCAATGCTTGTGCGTCAACCTTTTTTTTAGGAAAGCCTCAAATCTGTGGAAAACAGCATACAACCCATCTGCCATTATTTCTAATAATTTACAGCCCATTTGCTAATTCTTAAGGTTTTTTTCGAGCCCATATTCTTTTTGTTAGCATTACAGCCCATATTGTGGCCACGGTTAAAAAAATATACGAAATTTTGCATATTTCGGTGCGGTCCGAACTGTTTTTAATCCCGAAATTTTGACTCACATTCAAACTGATTTTAAAAATAAATGTATATCAATATAAAATCCAACAAATTCTCCACGCATAAAAATTAATGTAATTTAAAATCTTGAAATGAAAAAAGATATTTGAAACTAATTGCCGGTTTGATGTGTTTCAAAATGTACAGCCCATTTCTCATTACTGATGGGCCATTTTCTCGGCCAGCTGAATGAAAGCTCTCCTCGTCTTGAAAGATTTGCAGCCCAACAGGCCTGACAAAGCGACTTACTTGGCAAATCACAAAAAAACTGGGCTGTGAGCATGGACCCAGCTGTCAGCCTCTCCACGTACAGTACTCTTCCGATGGAAGTCGTTCCTTGACCACGTTGACCACGCCGCGCGGAGAGCACCACGGCGGTGGACGACGGCGAGGCCTAGGAAGGGGACGACGCGGAGCCGGGGAAGACGTGGCATGGAAGCCCGCGCGGAGAGGAGTACGAGGGTTCACTGGTTCGGCTGCGGTGTGAGGCTGCCGTCGCCGCAGGGCCTGGCCAGCGGTGGGAATAGTAGGGGGCGGTGAGGCCTCTGCGGCAGCACAGCCGGCCACGGGAGGCAGGAGCATGCGGCACGACCGGCGCTGCTTTGGGCGGCTGCAACAAGAAGACCAGAGGTTGAAGAAGCACTACGGTCGTTGGATGGACATCGTACGGTTACTGGAGCTAGAATCGTTCATATTGACTAAGTTGACAAAGCCCTTCGTCCCCGTCAACTTAGTAGGCCCACAAGTCAGCCTCCCACCAAGGTGGGTCCCAGCTAGCCGGGGGAGTATTCATTTTTTTGTGCGTAATAAGGAGGCACTTCCGGTGGGTCCGAGCTGACAGCGGGGGGAACGTTTTTTTCATGAAATACGGTGGCCCGTCCGGTGGGTACCAGTAACCAGGGGGAAACGATTTTTTCGCAAAATACTGGTGGCCCGTCCGTTGGGTCCCCGCTGTTAGGTGGAGGAATAATTATTTTCCGCGTAATAAGGAGGCACTTCCTTGCGGCTGCCGTGGACCCAGCTATCAGCCTCTCCACGTACAGTACTCTTCTAATGGAAGTCGGTCGTTGACCACATTGACCACGCCGCGCCGAGAGCACCAGGGCGGTGGACGACGGCGAGGCCTAGGAAGGGAACGACATGGCGGCAGGGACGACTCGGCAGTTGTTTCCCATGAGGAGGGGAGTACGACTGTACGAGGGTTTACTGGTTCGTCTGCCGTCGCCGAAGAATAACAGCAGATGTGGGTGAGTAGAGGGATGACTAGGCCATCGATGGGAGTACGGTGGGGCGGTGAGGCCTGCGCGGCAGCAGAGCCGGCCGCGGGGAGGAGGGAGCAGGCAGTCCCGCCGACGCTTGGTTGAGCGGCTGGAGCAGGAAGAGCAGAGATTGAAGAAGCACGACGGCCATTGGATGGACATCCAACAGTCAATGCTTGTGCGTCAACCTTTTTTTAGGAAAGCCTCAAATCTGTGGAAAACAGCATACAGCCCATCTGCCATTATTTCTAATAATTTACAGCCCATTTGCTAATTATTAAGCTTTTTTTGGAGCCCATATTCTTTTTGTTAGCATTACAGCCCATATTGTGGCCACGGTTAAAAAATTATATGAAATTTTGCATATTTCGGTGTGGTCCGAACTGTTTTTAATCCCGAAATTTCGACTCACATTCAAACTGATTTTAAAAATAAATGTATATCAATATAAAATCCAACAAATTCTCCACGCATAAAAATTAATGTAATTTAAAATCTCGAAATGAAAAAAAAGATATTTGAAACTAATTGCCGGTTTGATGTGTTTTAAAAATGTACAACCCATTTCTCATTACTGATGGGCCATTTTCTCGGCCAGCCGAATGAAACCTCTCCTCGTCTTGAAAGATTTGCAGCCCAACAGGCCTGACAAAGCGACTTACTTGGCAAATCACAAAAAAACTGGGCTGTGGCCGTGGACCCAGCTGCCAACCTCTCCATGTACAGTACTCTTCCGATGGAATGTCGTTGACCACGTTGACGATGCCGCGCCGAGAGCACCAAGGCGGTGGACGACGGCGAGGCCTAGGAAGGGGACGACGCGGAGCCGGGGAAGACGTGGCAGTGGATGCCCACGCGGAGAGGAGTACGAGGGTTCATTGGTTCGGCTGCGGTGTGAGGCTGCCGACGCCGCAGGGCCAGGCTAGCGGTGGGAGTAGTAGGGGGCGATGAGGCCTCAACGGCAGCACAGCCGGCCACTGGAGGCAGGAGCAGGCGGTCTCCCCGGCGCTGGTTTGGGCGGCTGGTGCAAGAAGAGCAGCGATTGAAGAAGCAGCAGGACCGTTCGATTCAAATCCAACGGTTACTGCTGCCAGAATCGTTTGTGGACTAAGTTGACAAGCCCTGTGTACGCGTCAACTTAGTAGGCCCACAGGTCAGCCTCCCAACTGGTGCGCCCCAGATGTCAGTGGGAGGAATCGTTTTTTCGCGTAATAAGGAGGCAGTTGATTGCGTGCGGCCAGGCCAGTGGAGGGAGTAGGGTGGGCCGGGGATGCCTGCGCGGCATCACAGCGGGCCACAAGAGGAGGGAGCAGGCAGTCCCGCCGGCGCCAGTTTAGGCGGCTGGAGCAGGAAGATCAGAGATTGAAGAAGTACGTCAGCCGTTGGATGGACATCCAACAGTCACTGCGGCTAGAATCGTGTGTTCACTGACAAAGCCTTGCGTAAACAAGTCAGCCTCGAAATCTGTGGCGTGTATAGCCCATTTGCTATTATTTTTATAATTTTTACACATTTTCTAATTCATATGGATTTTATTGCAGCCCGTTTTCCATTTTTAGAATTGCTGGCCATTTTCTTGTCAGTACCAGGGTTAAAAAATTGACTAAATATGTGGGAAATTTTGAAAATTCACAATTTTTTGCTGGGGAACGAAATATTCTTAATCCAAAAATAAATAGCCATACTAAAACAAATTTAAAAGTAAATTAGTACTATGTCATGTTAAATCCAATGAAATACGTATAAGATATCAGTGAAGAACAAAAACAAAAAAAGAAACGTATATCCCATTTGCTATAATTTTTTTGGAATTTTCAACCCCTTTTGATATTACTTTTAACAGACATTGACCATACTCTTAAGCCAGGCCGAAATGCGTCCCTCCTCGTCTTGAAAGATTTGCAGCCCAGTAATTAGGAGAAAACAAATAGGCCTAGCTTGGGTATTCTTCAAAAAGAAATACTGGGCTACCTATTTTCCCAAAGAACTTGTCCATGAGCATTTAGCTTTATTTATTTATTTACTTATTTATGTTTAGGGGACCATGAGCATGTACTTGGGCCGGATTCATGTGAGAGCCTCCCTTCCAGTTAATTATGGGCTTCTCTATTGGGCCTTCATCAGTGGGCTGCATGTTATCAACAAGTGGAAAATGTGTTCCGTACGAAAAATAGTATGCGCTACGTACGGTACGGGGCACTAAAGGATCGAACCGTGCAACGACTTCCAAAAAATTGTGTTTGTCGTTCTAACAACACATTTATTCACCAACAGACGAAATATACTACTGATTGTACATTGAAAACAGCAGCAGCAACCAGGGCTGGGGGTGCAACAGAAGCAGTAAGCAGGCCAGAAGAGTGAAGACGCAGCTCTCTCTTCCAAACCAAACATCAGCCATCATTACAAAAGGGCTACCAAAAAAGAACAAGTGTATGCATCAAACTAAATAAAGATCCTACTACACCAAGTGTACGCATCTAACTAACTGGCTCAGTTAGACGTTACTATTTATTAAGCTATGGAGATTGGCTGACGGCTCAGATGGGTGCCTGACAGGGGAAACTCCAGCCAGCAGGTCGAAGTCTGATACTTGCGACCCTCTCTCCTACTTTGGACTGCAGAGCGTGGCGACACATATCAGGGTATGGTGCATGCAGAGACGCATGGTACGCTGTGTACACACAGTTTTGCCTGATGAACGAAACCGCGCTGCCATCATGATCCTTGTCGTCAGTTATCTCCTGGTTAATCGGATAATTCAGTCCGACAAACAGAGAGCGTGTACCAAGGCTACTTACCAGTCTCCAGTCAAAAATTCCTGAAGGCCCAGAGAAGCTGGGATCCTGCTCAAAGACCTTGCAGTGACTGTGATTGTATTCCGTGAAACAACACGTCCGGTACGTGCGAACGATCATCAATCTTTCGCCGTTGTCTGATCGAGCCAGGAACCACCTGTAACTGCCATGCCGCTTTTCTTTGAAAGGTTCTGGGATTAGGAAGGGTAGGGACATCAAGCGGCCTACAACATCATATCAAGTTGGAGTCCAATAAAAAAGGGCTCTTGATTTAGTCAATCTTAAGAACAGCATGTTATGAGCATGAATATTTTTTCAGCAAATGTTGACAGTAATATAAGCAAGCCATCATGATATCATAGGAAAGTAACATACTGCTATAATAGCCGTTTGTAGCGATGACTGGAGTAGGCCAGCAATACGTCCAGCCATAGAAGGAGTCGACAACGTAAATGAAGCCCTTGTGTTCAATGGCATCAGAGAACCATGGAGGATGTATGATCCTGCGATGGACGTGCAGATTTATCCACTTACCGCAGTGACCTGTCAGATAGGCGAGACCGCGGTTGAAGAACGCAATTAGACTGAGGTCTTTATAATTCGCAGATCTTGTGGGCACTTGGCAGATTACAACCTTGAGCAAATCAAACTTGGTATCATGTTGGCTACTGTAAGATTCCGAGTATTCTGGGCCGCGGTGCCAAAGTAGTGAAGTGTTAATCGAAGGAAGGGGGATCAATCGCCGGGTGTAGACCTCCACGAGCATCCAGCTGCCGCGACCGTCGACGAGCACCATCCAAGACGTGTTCATGCCGACCCAGTACATACCGTTAATGTAGTTGAGGCTGACAGGGATCGGATCGCAGTCAAGGGGGTTGATGCTCGCCACCCTACGATTGTTATGCTGCGTGACACGCCGTTTCTGAAGATCAGGCGGCATCAGCAAGCAAGGAGCTGGCTTACAAAGCTCCGGCCTGAGGGCTTTGAGTAAACGGTACAGCCCCAACGAGCACGCGGCGAGCGGCATGGTACTAAGATTGTCCACACATGAAACAATGAGCTTGATTACCTCTGTGGGGAGCAAATTCCAGCCACTCTTTCGGCGGACGCTGCTCGGTTCTGCCATTGTTAGTGCTTGGGTTTCGGATGAGGGGGGAGGCGCCTTAGCGGGGATGGAAGATTGGACGAGATTATGTGCAGACAAAGATGGAGAAGCGAATATGTGCTGCGGGAAGTGGACAGGTGATGATGACTACAACACGCCGCTTGACTTACGAGACACATACTAGCAGCGTAGGGTCATGTCGATGACAGACAACTTGCTTGAGTGATCATAGTACTGGTACTCCTACAGTGCTATGCCCTAACTTGCTTGAGTAGAGTAGTAGAGTAGGACTCTGCTCTACTACTAGCACCGGAGGAGTAGTATATTCTAATCTAAAATAGTTACAAACTTCAATGCCCGAGCGTGGAACGACTATGAACCGTGCTCAAAGACCGTGTCTACGTGGTGTTTGGACATGGGCGACAACCTCAACGCTAACGGTGCTGCTCCCGTTGCACCGTATGTGTTTCTGTCCTTCCTGTTTGAAATCATGGTAGAATTCATGTTTTTACTCTGTATCCTACTACTATGCTAGTCCACATGATTAGTTTCATCTCTGTTATAGCCTTCATGATTTATTTTGTGCTTATTCGGATTAAATCTCGTAGTAACTTGCTCATATATTCAACTGGCGCAACGTCCCCTACAGCCACTCCCGTTTCATGGACGGCCTGGTCGATGCCTCCAAGGAGCCCTTCGTCCACTGCTATGAGTGCCCGATGCCGTTTTGTGGCTCGCCGGCGGACATGGTGCATCACCTCACGGATGCGTGCAGCAGTCACTGCTGGCCCTTGGCCGAGAACATCAAGTACGAGACGTGCTACCTGCTCACCATGCCGGAGCCGCTGGAGGATCACCGCCGCCTGCTAGTCTCGGAGGAGGACGGCAGCGTCTTCCTATTGATCTTGGGCAGGAGTAATCCCATGTGTAAAAACTAATGATATCTTGAGAATTTTATCGGAAAATAGTATGTCGACCATTTCATCGAAAAAATGATATGTTGAGAAAGATGATAGAGGTGAGGAGGAGTGGGGCGTGGTGGTGACTGGTGGTCGGACTCGGCGGAGGCATGGGGATGGACGGCACCGGCAGCGGCCACCATGCCAGATTGTTCCAGAGACTTCCTTTTGTAATTGCTCAGCAATGAGGTTGTGGGAGATAAGGATGAACGAGGCAAGGCCTTATCTCTAAATGTGGAGAGAGGAGCGGGTATCTTTCGTAAATTTGTCATAGTTTGCTTTCTATCCGTCAGATATAGATCGGACAATCTATATTATAAGATGGCAGGCGCACAATCATCACCAAGTCGGTTTTTTCTCTACTCCTACTCCTATAAAAGACTCAGTGGGTGATGATGGTGTGTCTACCGTCCGCCATTTCCGACCATTAGATCTACATCTAACGGCTGTGATGTAAGTTGTGGACTTTTGCAACAATTCCCACTTCTCTACTCCAGTTTACACAAAACCCCTTAGTATCTTGAAACCAACCACATTCCTCCCTTACTTCATCAAAACAGCCCAAAGAATATATTTGGAGTGAAACATAAGATTTTTTTAGTGATATGTATATCAAACGTAAATTGTTTTCTTTCAAATTTGTGAATATGTACTATTCTACTTTGGATCTGTTGCAACGGACGGGCTCATAGTTATAAAGGTTTATCTCTTGCATTCTCCGCAACCAACACCTAGTGTACTGGTCTGGGCCGGATGCTCACAGCCCGATGACCTGAGTTCGAATTCTGTCCTAAACTTTAGCTTTTTATATTTTCTCATATATACTACTTCTTTTGCTACTGTACTGGCAGTGGAACCCACAGAGTACTTAGAATACAAGATTAAGGATGCAATTAACTTTTTATAGAGGGAGAATCATACACGCAATTAACTCAAATGGATTGGACGTGACTCTATTATTCTCCAACTGCAACCAGCAAATTTCCTCCCGCGTTCCAGAGTAGGTTTCTCGGTTTGCATGCGGGTTTAACGGAGGGGTTTGATGGAGGCGAGGAAGCGTGTTCAGCCGGGCAT
Source organism: Triticum aestivum (assembly GCF_018294505.1). Lineage (NCBI taxonomy): Eukaryota > Viridiplantae > Streptophyta > Magnoliopsida > Poales > Poaceae > Triticum > Triticum aestivum. Next base: position 92,790,400 of record NC_057805.1, read on the forward strand.
GCAGTGGACGGTGCAGTACTATTCGATTTGACAACTAAAACGAGTATATTATAAAAAACAAAGAAGAGTAGTAGAGATAGAGATAAGAATAGAGACTAGGGAGGAGCACCATCTACTGCTTTGTGGGCTACTCCTGCGCTCCATTCGGCGGCCGCAACGTCCCTTACAGCGACTCCCTCCTGCGCTCCATTCGGCGGGCGCTGTTGAAATTTGGGGAGCGCACTCTCGTGACTGCTAGCAGCGACGACTTCACCGACGACAACTTCTTCCCCGACCTCGGCAACCTCTTCCACAACGACATGGGCGACAACCTCAACGCAAATGGTGCTGCTCCCGTTGCACCGCATGTGTTTCTATCCTTCCTGTTCGAAATCGTGGTAGAATTCATGCTTCTAGTCTATGTCCTAGATTCGATCTGTTCATCTACTATGCTAGTCCGCATGATTAGTTTAATCTCTGTTACAGCCATCATGATTTATTTTGTAGTAAATCTCGTAGTAACTTGCTCATATATTCAACTGGCGGAACGTCCCCTACAGCCACTCCCGTTTCATGGACGACCTGGTCGATGCCTCCAAGGAGCCCTTCGTCTACTGCTATGAGTGCCCGGTGCCGTTTTCGGGCTCGTCGGCGGACATCGTGCATCACCTGACGCAGGCGTGCGGCGGTCACTACGGGCCCTTGGCAGAGAACATCAAGTACGAGACGTGCTACTCGTTCACCGTCCGGAGTCGCTGGAGGATCAGCGCCGCCTGCTAGTCTCGGAGGAGGACGGCAGCGTCTTCCTCTTGATCGTGGGCCACCGGCGAGGCCCGCGCAGGCCGCCGCCACATCTCTGTAGTGTGCGTCAGGGCGACGCGCTGACGCTGACACTGACACGAGGCTGATGTACGGGTCCGTGCTCACTATTACTACCCCTCGGGGGTACGTGGGCGGCGACACTGGCTACGTCAAGCTGACTTGGACTCTGCCGAGCTGGGACCTTCCCGCCGATGTGGACATGGAAGACGCATGGTATTATTTGACCCCCAACAATGTGCATGGGGACTCCAAGGAGGTTCACCTGGACATCTGCATTACTAAGTTAAATGTTGATCATTAGTCTTCGCTCAATGTAATCCGATGTCTAAGCATGTGGAGACTTCCATGCATGATCTTGCTCTATTGGAGTATCGCGCATGAATAAAAGTGTATCCATTTATGGTTTAGTCTACAATCTTCCATGTATGAATTTTTTACTACAGTACTGGTGAAAGACTTATGATGAACCATTTCTTACATATCCTCTGCCCCCTTCCAAGTCATCCTGATTTAATTCCTCCGTCTAGGTGTATAAGGGCATGGTTAGTACTTAAATAGTATAGCCAACTGTTGACTATAAGAAAGTGCCATGTCATCTATAGCCAACATGTATAACAATGGATACTCAAAAAATAATTCTTGAAGATCATTTCCTGCAAAGCACAATAAGAGTTATTTCTTCACAAGTTTTGGATGCAGGTTGAACAGTTGAACGCTTTTGTTTGCAAAAGATACTTTTTTATCTATTTCACCCGGATATTTGTGAGCTCTAGAGATGAAATAATATCCGAACAAACCTATCGATACCTTTTACACATGAGATGACCCCCACATCCTTTGTCAAAATAAACAACTCCCCGATCAATGCATTTCACTCTTCTGTGCAACGCACGGGCACCTTACTATAGATTAGTATGACCAAAAATTGAACTAACATTATATATAGTACGATAAATGATGATGCATGTCACCTAAAATTATATCATTGAAAACTATGTTCAAATACGAATCCAACGATATTGTTTTTGTTGACATGCACTAACATTTTGTCAGTTAAATCTTCAGTCAAATTCAATGGGGGATAAACCACGACCGATGTAGTAGTACTAGTGTAGAGGGCGCCGCTGCACGGGAGTCTCACCCTGCTCGTGGCGCGGCAGTAAAGCCGTCATATCACAAAACCCAACCACTCCCAGTAATAAGTGGCCTGGTAAAATAAACGGACAAGCAACCATCACATCCCTCCGTCTTTTTTGCATTTCATCTCTCTGCATTTACTTTCTCCGGTTCATCTCGCACACTCGATCCCTAGCTACTACTCCTAGTATCCCTAGCTACTACTCCTAGGGCCAGTTCTTTTGGCGGCTTCCCCAGCTTTTCCCATAAGACTAGTCACAGTGGAGAGTAACATTAAGGCGCCTCACTCATTTATTTGGGCTTCTAAACTACTACTAGTAGTACCTCCGTCCTGGTTTATTCCTCACCATTGTAATTTGTGCTAAATTTTGACCAAAGATTTAACTGATAAAATATTAGTGCATGTGACATGCACTAACATTTCATTAGTTAAATTTATGATCAAAATTTGACACAGATTACAATGGGGACCAATAAACCAGGACGGAGGTAGTAGTTATGGGATTACTAATCTAGAAGCCTAAAAGAACTGGCCCCTGGTACTCCTACTAGTAGTAGTACTCAAGTTGGAATTCCAATTGCACGGCACAACTTGTTAGGCAAAAAATTCGATACAGGGTGTAGGAAGCGGTTTGGGAATTTGCATGCCTTTCCAACCAGTGAGATACTCCGTACAAAGTACGACAGAGAAATAACCACAGAGAAGGAAGCTAAAAGTAAACAATCAAACGAGCATTTTTGCATTTGTTTTGCATTGAATCGTTTCACAAGCTTGACTAGTGCTGTTTTTCTACTTTTACAAAAACCGCATCGTAATGTTAAAACGTGCATTTGCACGTACATAAGTAATAGTAGTACTCCCTCCGTCTAGGTGTATAAGTCTTCCCTCCTTCTTGGTCACGGTGCACAACCAAAGATGACTTATTGACCTGGACGGAGGGAGTAGCACAGTCTGCAAGCATATATCGAGAGAGACGTGTAGTGCGATAGTATATAGTAAAGTTTGTGCTATATGCACGTACTTGCAAAATGCGTACGAATACACAAGGTTTCCAAACTTTCCCTTTTACATACTTAATTAAGGACGCTAAAAATTCCTGAATGTTCGGGATTTATCATTTGCGTCCCAAAACTAATGAGATCGCCTTACGAAACAAAAATTATACTCCTCCTAAAAGCCACGGCGCTCGCAGGAGCGCTTGCGGCGCGCCACGAGTGCCCTGGTGCGCGGCCGTTTCCCAGCGCGCCGACACAACGCCTCTTCCTCAGCCTCGCAACTCGCGAGGTGCTGATTGGCGGCTTGCCGGCGGGCGAGCGCGATCTCACCGGTGTGGTGATCCGGCGCCAACAGGTACTCCTCCTCGCTGGAAGCGTGCACCCGGTCCACGTACGCCAAGCGTAGATGAGGCGCTTGGGCCCGACTGCACTCAGGGCGTCGGCACGGGCGTCCTCCGCCACCCTCACGGCCCTCGCACGAGCCTTCTGCCAAAGAGCCAATTGCCTGACTCTCTCGGACGCGACATAGGCCTCCCAGGCAGCTTGTTCCGCGGTGCGCTTCTCTTCCTCGGCCTTCTTCTCCGCCTCTATTTTGGCGCGCTCTGCTGGAGGCAAAGCCTCCCACAAGGCGACATCCATTTCTTTCCAAAGCTCCTCAAGGCTGGGGGGCTCGGCGGGCGGCGCGGCGTTCTCCTCGTAGCGGGGAGCCGACGCGTCCTCCGGCGCGCGTGCTGGCGAGATTGGGAACGCCGACGCGTCCACCTCGACGCGTCGCGGCGAGGAGCGGAACACCGACGCGTCCTCCTCGACTAGTGGCGGCGAGGAACGGAACGGCGACGCGTCGCGTCGCGGCGAGGAGCGGAACACCGACGCGTCCTCCTCGACTAGTGGCGGCGAGGAACGGAACGGCGACGCGTCGCGTAGCGGCGAGGAGCGGAACACCGACGCGTCCTCCTCGACTAGTGGCGGCGAGGAACGGAACGGCGACGCGTGACCGTCCGCGCGGTGCAGCGAGGGGCTCCTAGGGCTTGGGAGGGGCGATGCCATGGTGGTCGACGTGAGAGGGAGGGGGAGGAGATAGCGATGAACGTGAACGTGAGGGGGAGGAGATAGCGATGTCGTGGGAGGCGCAGTATTTATAGCGAGCAATGGCACACCTACGTAAGATATGGACTGAGCTGCACTGACTTAACTGCAGGTCCAGTTGCGTCACTGACATGTGGGCCAGACCCCTGTTGGGCCCATATGTCAGTGACCCAATGCACCTGCAGTTAAGTAACAGCTACGTGGGCATATTTGTTGGAGTAAATTACGGGGGAGCGAAGGGGTGGAAATATTGCTGGTCACAACGGATTGGACGAGCGTGGGGGGAGGAGAGTCATGCATGCAGATTTTTTCACACGGGGTGGAGTGGTGGGACCGCCGGAGGGAGAAGGAGAGTTTGGCAGGCATATTGTTTCCACACATGGAGAGGAAAAGATTTGGAGACGAACGGGCTTCCTGCAGGTATGGGGAACGGTGCATAATAAGTCATCTTGCATGCCGGGCTAGGTATAGTCTCAAGTCATTAAAAACATACACGCCCCACACATGTTCATATTTCAAGGTGCACTAAATTATTGCATGCGATGATTAAGGCTGGCCATAATGGTGGTATCTTAGCTGGTATCATGCACACGGGAATAGCAAACATGCTGATGTGGCAAAGAATTAAAGAAGAGAGGGGGGTTAGAGTAACTAGTGTTCATGCATGCATTGGTAAACACATTTTTTTGTGAAGAACGACAGCACTAGTTGAGTACTTTTGCAGACTTCAAAAACTATTCCACCGCCTCTACTATCTTGCTAAGAGTAGGTGAAATTTTTGAATCGAGCCCTTTAAACTAGAAGGGAGGTAGTGGTACTCTAAGGCTGGTCATAGTGGGGAGTAACTTAGACTAGTAACATGCATATGTTACTAGTCTATGTTACTACCTCTATAGTGCATAGTATCATAGATTAGTATCATAGGTGGTCTCATTTATTGCCATGCATGACACATAGTAGCATCACATTTATTATGTTACGGTATCTACCTATGTTACTATAACCATCTCTCTCTTCTTTAATTGCCTACCACATTAGCATGTTTGCGAGTCCCAAGTGCATGATACTACTTATGTTACCCCCACTATGGCCAGCCTAATAGCTAACCTTGTTGTGATGACAAGATAGGACATGGCACGCACCTGGACGGAGGAACTAGTCTGCATTGTGCATTTAAGTTTTGTCTGAAGTCAATGTACCTCTACTTTCACCAGACTTATAGAAAAATGTGTCAACATTCACAATGTCAAATCAATATTTTTACACTCATTATAAAACGTAGTTCTTATACTCATTATAATCAGTATTGTAGATATTGATATTTTTAGTATAAATTTGGTCGTGGGATTTCATTGATGCCTGTCAAAGCGTGGAGGAAGCGGAGCTTAGGGCTTGCATTGCCGGTCTCTACATAGGTATTTCTCTTCATAATCCTGTAATTTTAGAGACTGATTGCGCTTTTGTGGTAGCGTCTCTTGCATCGGGGGACTATGACAGGTCTGCTATGCGTGACCTGAAGATGAAAGCGTTGAGCATCTCGAAGTTGATCAACAATCTTCAATTGTCAAAGATTAGCCGTTCGGCCAATAAGGTGGCACACTTAATCGCTAAGTATAGCTTTGACAATAGATTAGATGGTATTCTTGTAAATAACGTACCGCCCTGTGTGGTGAATATTGTATCGAATGAGTGTACTGGTGTGGCTGGTTAATTAATATAAGGTGGTGTTCAAAAAAAGTATAAATTTGGTCAAACACTTTGCAAACGGTTGACGGGAGTAAAAAGGACCAGAGGGAGTATCATGCATGCGGAGTAGGCAAAAAAATTGCTTGTCTAAAAAAAGGCAAAAAAATTGCTCATTTATAGCCGGTCGAAGTCTCAAAGGGCGCGACCGCGCGAGGGAGGCGAAGGTCGTGGGAGGCGCGACGTTTGACGGAATTAAGTGAAGTTACATCCACGCGCCGGCATGGCGTGCGAACAGGCAGAAGCTATACCGTCAGGCCTACGATATGGGTCTAGTAGACATGACATCTAGTGGGTCCCGCATAGTTCTCGAGAACTCTTTGGGGGCTTGCAGCCGTTTATCCACCGGGCAAGCCAGCAACCCCACGCCGTTCGCACGCCCTACTCGTCCCCGTCTTCTACCTTACAACAGTTCGCTCCCAGTCGTCCCGTCCTTTCACATTAGTTCGCTCCCAGTTTTTTTTGCGGGGTACAACAGTTCAACTTCTCCTAACCCTCCTCCAAAATCCATGGCCTCCCAAATCTCCATGGTCGCCGCTGAGTACCAGGTTAGAGCCATCACCGGCGATCAGTTCATCGTCATCTACACACGTGGATCCGAGACGGTGAAAGCATGGCTTGCTCGCTTCCTACGCATGTTCAACAGTTCAACGGATGAGTGGGTCGCTGGGCTAGATGTTGAGTACACCACAGTCCTGGGACGAGAGAAGGATCTAAAGGACGAAGAGAGGAAGAAGCCCGCCGTGATCCAGGTTTGCGTACATAACGTTTGCTTGGTCTACCACATATGCCATGCCGACGTTGAGTGCCAGGATTTTAAGAACTTCCTCAAGGACAAAAGAGTGAAATTCGTTACTGTAGGCTTTAAGAACGACAGGGATGTCCTGCGTCGGATAGGTCTCGTTGTAGGCCAGCCCTTCGATCTCCAGAAGGCAAGCCTGGTGTCCTCCTCTCAACCTTCAATGCTGACCCTGGCAGCAGCCATGATTGATCCTTCGTACGCTAAACTGAAGAAACCTCATCACGAGTTTCATCATGCATGGGAGTCGAAGACATTAGATGAAGATCACATCCTGTACGCAGCAATGGATGCCTACCTTTGTTTAAATATCTACAAGGGTTGGATGAAGAAGCAGAGCCCAGTGTCCGGTTCAAGCAAAGAAGCGTCGGCGAAGAGGAAGAGGAAGAGGGACGAGGACGAAGTCGAGGACGTGGACTCGGACTCCGAGTAGGTGGCAGTGCCGTCGCTCATGCTGGTTCTACTGCAGTGTCAAGCGGACTAGTTGCTTAGTTTATTTTCAAGGGTGTGTTGTGCTGAGGCCCCAGCAGAACTATGTTTATGTTCTTTCTCGTTATTTGAACTCTTTAGTACGTACAGTAGTACTAGTACTATGTCTTACTACTGTTCTTCTTGCAGTTGGTACTACTGCTCGTATCTTCGTGTTCCTACTGTACTTAATACGTTCGTACTAGTAGTATAATTTGGGTCAGTCGATTTGTGAAAGAAGTTCGACGGAGCGAAGGAAGAAGACGGCAGAAGAGGTGGAAGAAGCCCTTCTAGCCATCCATGTTGCATCAAACGGCTCACATGAGTCGACTGACCCAAATTGCTCCTTCAGATTGCAGGATCCACGTGGCATTCAAGGTCTCGAAGGTAGATTCCGCGTCCGCACCCGGTTTGCGGGCTCGACGCGCGCGCGACCGGCTTCCGCCGCGACAGCCACCATGCGCGCCTCCTCCGCGCGGGCGGAGACGACAATGACACGCTAGTTCCTCCTCGCCGGCGTGCTGGAGCACGCGCTCGTCCTCCTCTTCGTATGCTGCGTGCATAGACGCGGCTCCACCAGCTGCTCGCGTGCTTGGCAGCGCGGCGGCATCGCGAGGAGGGACTGCAGACGACGTGAGCGGGCGAGCCTTCGGCTTCATGGCACAGGGATGGCGGCGACACGGCGGTGATGGGCGAGAAATTGTTGGCCGGAGCAGGCGGGCGCCGGCATGCGCAACGGCGGCGGCGGCATATTGATGAGTGCGCGTGTGGGAGCTTACTTTAGTTTTATATATAAGGTTGGTCAAACTTAAAAGAAAACCGTACTAGTACACGTAAACATTAGACTTAGGCAGCGCTTTTATTAGTTAGTACCACAGCCACGATACGGAATCCTGTGCAAGCGCGTGAACCGCGGCCGCGCGGTCGATCGAACGGTGCGTCACCGTGTCGCGCTCGAAGGACATCCACCGAACCTTTTTGTGTGTGTGAAAACAATCCTCGAATATTACTCAACTTTTTTTCCTGTGAAAGTTCTTGACGCTGCAATATTTCCATATATTTGAATTTAGCTCCAGTTCGTGTTTATTTGGATTTGGACGTTTTAGGTGCGCCCTAGTTTTTTTAATACTGATTTTGTGTGTGTGACTGAGAGAGAACGTGTGTATGTGTCCATATGTGTGTTGTGGCGGAAGGGCAATGTGGAGACGGTGTGCGTGTGATACAGACATAGAGAGGTGTGAATGTGCAAATGATCATGCATGAGTGAGACATAGACAGATGCCGATACGTTGTGTATACATGAGAGAACGGTCTTCTAGTTTACTTGTGTGTGTGTGTGTGAGAGAGAGAGAGAGGGAGAGAGAGAGACAGAGAGAGGAGCATCCGTAACACAACAACCATCTCTCTCGATTCGTCCGTCCCTCGCACGGTCGCATGCAACACATGCATCAACGCGCACATTTTGACACCCTCACCCGGCCCCTGCCCACCTCAAGGCCTGCACAATCTCTTCGTGAATACCCATTTCTCTCCTTAGGTTTGTTTTCTCTCAATATCTGACACACACACACACACAGAGACACACGCAGCACAACACACACACACACACACTCCCCCGAGCACACAATTCATCCCCATCCAAGGTTATACGGCGACCACTCTCGCTTGTGCTTCTTTGCACCCCAACATGCACAACACCTCAATCTTCAAAGAGGGCATCGAGCAGATCGAAGACGGCGACCACACCGCGCTAGAGAATGCGGGGTCATTTGGAAGCAGGGTGATGTGACGACGGCTGACTGACTCCTCCCCCCACCCTCTCTCTCTCTCTCTTGCACAAAATTACCAATCCCTCTCTCCCCCGCACAAAATTGTCAATCCCTCAACCCACGAGATCCTTCCCCTCTCGTCCATGTTTTTCCAGCTCTCTCATCAAACATGTTGTCTCTTCTCCTTCCACGTATACAGAATCCAGATGCACACGCATCTCATGTATATTACATGTATCCATCTTTCTCACAGACCTAACTTCTTCCTCTCTCTTTCTCTCTCTATCTCTCTCTCTCTGTCTCGTTAGGTTTGTCTCCTACTCTCTCGTCCACATACATACAATCTTTCCCGCCCTATCTGCTCCATCTTCAAAAGCTCTCTCTGCACGTTTCATTCACACATTGGGATATGTCAAAATGTTGCTTCTATAATGGCTGATGTAGAGTTATGGTTGTTTTTGTTGCATCCTACAAAGTAATAACTATGAAATGCATTTAGATTCTCATTTGACTGGGATTATGTGAGTTTGAGCATGTTGTGAAGTACTATAGACCTTGTATACATCTTGGGATTCGACAATGATTGTAACTATTGAATTGTATAGACCATTACATTCGAAGTCAATAGCCTAATATATTTATTTCACAATTTCAACAAATGATTAGTTCACTACAAACTAAGAAAACAAATGTGTACTCCCTCCGTTTTTATTTAAGTCCGCGTATTAGCATTGGTCAAAGTCAAGTTTTGTAAACTCTCAGAAAGCTTATAACAAAAAATATTAACATATACAATAACAAATAAATACCATTAGATTCATTATTGAATGTACTTTCACATCATACATATTTGTTATGGTAAATGTTTATATTTTTCTATAAACTTGGTCAAACTTTAGGAAGTTTGACTTCGGTCAAACCTAATATGCAGAGTTTACTACTACTACTCGCTAGTTGCTTAGCCGAATCACTCAACACGCCACACGGGGAGTCCAGTGTCACAAAATTTTGAGGTCGGCGGGAAAATCTCCCGCGACCCTGATTCGAGCAGTGGGAAGTTACCATCATAGCCTTCGGAACAGGCCTACGGATGACGCTTGGTAGGGGGCTGTTTTCGTAACTTCAGGTTCACCCTACCCAGCCAACCCCACCCCGGCACCCAGAGTAGTACACCTGAATACTCCCCATTTTCTATCCCCACCGCAAAATAGACTTCTCCACGGCACCGCAGCCTTCGTGCTCCTCCCCTTTACATCGGCGCACTCGTCCACCGCAGCGCATCTGCCTCATCGACGACCTCGTACGCCGCACTGGAGCCGGTCCACCGTCGTCGTCGTACACGGAGCCTCTTCCCCGGCATCGTCTTCCACGGTCTCGGATCTGCTTCCCGGAAGCCGACGCCAAGCGCAGAAGTACCACCGTCGTGGACAATGAACTGACTCCCGTTGCCGACCATGACTCACAGAGGCCGCCGCGACCATCGTTCTCCTCCTCGATTGGTAATGTGTGTATTGAATCACTTAGCAGTACATGTGCAGTTCCAATTTTGTTCATACCTACCCTTCAAATTTCCTGGGTGCTATTGTTCCCGTAAAAGTAATTGGTTATAGCCTCCATTGTCCAACAGAATATCAGCTTGTAATTGTGCGTCGCTCCTGTATCGCGCTGTGCTTGGGTAGGTTTTTCATCTGCAACCAGTAGTGTGGCAAATGATGGAAAGGTTTTTAGAACTAGCAAGATGCCCATGCGTTGCACGCATCAAGATGCATTTGTATGAGTAGTTTATCTTGTGGGAGAAAAGGATGAACGAGGGAAGGCCTTATTTGCAAATCTGGAGAGGGGTATGGGTATCTTTTTGCAAAATTCCCATTTGTTTCCTTCCTATCTGTCAGATATAAATCGGACGGCCTATATTGCAAGAAAAAAAGTATAGAGAAAAAAAGTAGACAGTAAAGGAAGTAGAGATAAATATTAAATATAAATATAAAATAAATATAACAGTAGAGAAGAGAGTAGAGATAGCAGAGACGTCGGGAAAGGATCGCGCGCGCGGGAAAAAGCGGCCGGGCGTGCGCTAGTTTTGGCGCGCGGCGTCCGGCGCGCTTTATAAAATCCAACGCCCTCCCACCGCTCTGTGCCTTGCCACCGCTCTCTCCCCGCTCTGTGCCTCGCCACCGCTCTCTCCCCGCTCTTTTTCGCCTCGCCGCCGCCGCGCCACCATGCCGCCGCGTCGCCGGGAAACTTGGGGATACCGCGGCGTCCGCGCGCGCCCCTCCGGCGGCTTCTCCGCCGAGATCCGGTTCCGCGGGATGCGCCTCGGCCTCGGCAATTTCGACACCGCCAACGAGGCCGCCCGCGCGTACGACGCGGCGGTGTGGCGCCTCCGGTGGCCTCATAGAACATTGAACTTCCCCAACGTGCCGACGCGGGAGCGGGCGCAGGAGCTCGCGCCTCTGCCGCGGCTTAGCACCGACGAGGATCGTCGCGACAACCGGAGGCGGGAGCACCGTCTCGGCATCGCCGAGATGGACGAGGAAGCCATGGCGCTGTGGCGCCAACACTTCCCGCAGGACATCATCAACGAGCGCGAGTTCTACGCGCAAAGGAGGGCGGAGAGGGATAAGAGGAGGGCGGAGCGAGCCGCCTATCGCGAGGACAAGCGTAGGCGAAAAGCGGACGCTCAATTCAACATGAGGCTAGGAGCAGCGTCGCCCTGGGAATCCGACGACGATCGGTATCTTCACGCCTACAGTCAGACGTCGGAGGAGGACATCACCGAGGAGGAGTCGGACGACGAGGAGTAGTTGAATTATCTTTTTTTATCTATCTATGCTGAGAACTATCCTCTACTCTCTAGTATCTACTTCTCGATCTCAGCACTGTAAACGCTTTTTTAAAGCGCCGCGCGTTGCGATTCTGTTGGAGATGCTCTAACATGGCAGACGAGTGCTTTAATGTTGCCCACAAGATGCGCGAGTATTACTAGTAGTATATTTTTCTTGCCATGTTGAGATTTTAAAACCACGAGTGCGAACATGCAGAGGAGCAATGAAGACCAAACACGGGATATTCGGGACATCTTCAAGGAGCGTGGCAAGTTAAAGAGGAGCTGCACCGAACCTGTAAAACGAGCTTTGGTAAGTAACACCCTTTCAATTACTTTCGTGTAGCCTCGTGTTCTTCGATGTGTATATGTTGTAGTTTCTGTTTCTCTTAAGCGTGGTGTTCTTCGATGTGTAATAAGAAGAGTCTTAATCGTCCTAATGCTTTCGTTTTTAGCTTGATGTAGGAAGTGGGTGTTCTCACCTTGTAGTCTGTTTTATTTTTTTTCCTTTTGAATTCACTTCTCCGAGTTCTGTTTATCTGGCTTCTACTAAATGGATCTAGGTTGCTCTGAGTATTGATCTAAAAAAGAAGTAACTTCATGTCAGGATGCAGTTCCTGCGAGGAGGGAAGTATGGTCAACCTCGAGATCATGTTTCCAAAATGAGGCTGGATTACACACAAGGTGCCAGTTCCCTAATGATGCTGGATTAGACACAAGGTGCAAATTCCCAGATGATGCTGGATTACACACAAGCCAGGTGGAGTCGTCAGCTGTTCGTGTCCTCGTGGCATTAGTAAAGGCTGAAAGAAAGCGTGCAGCAGCCCTTGAGAATGTAGCTGAGTTCCTGAAGAAGCGAAAAGAGCAATCAGATGCTCTCTTCACCCAAGCCAAAGAAGAGATGGAAGAAGCCAGAAATAAGCTAGCAGAGGCAGAGCAGGCTAGGCGTCTCCTGCTATCTAAAACTGTTGTCAATACAAAATTTCCTTCATAATAGCTAGGTTCAAATGTTTATCCAGTCAGCATGCCTGTTGTGATGTCCGTGCATCTACTGATGTGGCACAAAATGTTTTTTTCGGGTCATGTAATAACAGCAATTACTTTCCAAACAATAACAGACGAAGCATTGGACATGGTATAGTTCACGCGCAAGCCCGACATTCCAAGTTCAACTTCCACATCAAACTCATGTTCACAGATATCTGCACATTCATACATAATGTCCACAACCATGATTCACTTCAAAGCCAAAAAAATGTGAGGAGAGTTATAAATAAAGAAAATCCTCTACTAGTTCCTGCTACCAGTGCGAGCACAACAAGTCAAGACCATGCGTAAATTAATTATATTTTAGTCATTTTTTGTGTTCTAAAATGCCTGCCGGCTCGCGGAAGGACGTGTTGCCGGCACACGCGCGGATTCAATGAAGGCAGGCGGGGCAGTCTTAAGCTGGTTGCACGCGGCGAGGAGGCGTGCTCAGCCGGGCCTGCAGCGAGTGCGGCCCTCTTGGCCGGCGCGCCGGTTCAATGCCTGCGCTATGAGAGGTCGCGTCCGTGTCAGAGCAATCACTCCCTCCAGTCCTTTTTTGTTTGGGTATAACAAAATCTCGTTTTCCATTCACATTTTACAAGTAAAATTCGTGGACAAACTTTGACCCAAAGTACGATGGGGACTAGTAAACCAGAATGGAGGTAGTAGTTTTTTTAATCAAAGAAGGGTTTCCCCTTCCGATTTTCATTACTGAAAACCAGCATCTAAATCTAAACCATAGTATTTGCCCTAGAACTACCAGGTTCAACATCTCGCAACATAAACCCATACAACCTCCATCGCAAAAAAAACCATACAACCATACGCCAAGGAGGTACGTAGTACTATGAATTCCATTTTCGCTCCATACCAATCGTTCTAAAAACTACTTACTACTTATAACGCGCCATTGAAAATCGGAACTCTTAACCCCGCTAAAAAACGATATTTTAAACGTGGCTACTCGATCTGTGGCAACTGGCGAGCCACCGCGCTCCAAGTCGTTCACCTGTGGTCCCGACCATCAACTCCTACGGATCAAATTATCACGCGAGCTGACTATTCCTACAAAGGTGCTCCACCACGTACCCGGTACCCGCGAATGCAGCAATCGTGCACCTAGGGTTTTAGGGTTTATTTGTTAACGTCGCCTTTACGTAACACTCATGTGTGCGAGACAGCGAGAGGCCGACTGCGTGCGTGCGCCTCTTCTCTTCGTATATGTACTCCACCGTTTGTCTGGTGTCCAAAAAATTATAATAACTACTAGCAATGTGCCAATGCGTTGCCACACGATCAAAGTAGATTAATACATATTCACCGATTTGATAGAAAAAAAGTCTAGTTTTGAAATACGTATATCACTAAAAATATGTTATGTTTCACTCAAAATATATTCCTTTGGCGGTTTTGATGAGATAAGGGAGGAATGTTGTTGGTTTCAAGATTCGAGAAGTGGTATATGTCTAATTTCTACTCTTACTAGCAAGATGCCCGTGCGTTGCACGGAACATCAAGATCTTGTGGGAGAAAAGGATGAACGAGGGAAGGCCTTATCTGCAAATGTGGTGAAGAGTGCGGGTAAATTGCCATATTTTCCTTCCTATCCGTCAGATATAAATCGGACGACCTACATTGCAGGATGGCAGGCCCACCATCATCACCAACTCTATTTTTTATCCCTACTCTTATAAAAAGCATTGTCGGTGATGATCGTGTGCCTGCCATCCTGCAATATAGGCCGTCCGATCTATATCTGACGGATAGGAAGGAAACTATGGCAATTTTGCAAAAAGATACCCACACCCCTCTCCACATTTGCAAATAAGGCCTTCCCTCGTTCATCCTTTTCCCCCACAAGATAAACTACTCATACAAATGCATCTTGATGTTCCGTGCAACGCATGGGCATCTTGCTAGTTGTTGCAAAAAGCCCATGTGTGTGTGAGAGAGAGGGAGAGTGGAGGAGGACGGAGTGCATGTGTGACAAAGACACAAGGAGTGTGTGTGCGATAGGTATCAGCTTAAAATGAGGCGATAGTGTGTGTGTGCACGATCGAGAGGGCGTGTCTCAAGAAGGGAAGAAAAATCTACATAGATACAAGGAGCGGGAGAGAGACATGTATGCGATGGTGGAAGCACGAGTGTGCGGGTGTATAAACCTATCTAGAGGCTAGCTAGTCGATAAATGTTTGTGAGAGAAATACGAGTCGGGGTGCGAAAGCGAGAGTTTTGTGTGTGTGAGAGAGAGACGGTAGTCGGGAAGGGGAGTGGAAGCAGGAGTTGTGTGTGTGTGTCTGTGAGAGAGAGAGAGGAGACGGTAGTCGGGGTTGTCTGATCGGTAAACAAATGAATAATGTCAGTCTGGGATGGAGACGAAAAGGAGACCGCAACAAATGTTGTGTCTACAGGAGAGAGAGAGAGAGAGAGAGTAATTTTAGTGGTATGAGTCATATGTAGAGACATATAGGGTGTGTGAGAGAATCCCATAGAGAGAAAGACAAAGTGAAAGACGAGTGGAGACTGTGTGTGTGGCGGTGAAAAAGAAAGCTTAGGTACCGAGTGATACCAGAGAACAGTAGAGACGTGAGAGATAATGAAAACCGTGTAATGTATAATGATAGGGAGAGTGTGACACTTCTCAAGGGAGACGTCGAGAGACCATGTTTGCGAGGATAGGAGAAACATGAAGTGAGCGTGCGGGTGAGCTGGAGAAAAGAGAGTGATAGCTACCTGAAGGAGCATGCATGCGAGAGAGATGGGCGTGAAAGGAGTGAACAAAAAAGGGATTCAAATATTTGAATTCGAGATGATGATACATGTAATCCATACTCGAACCAAAATTGATCTATCAAACATGCATACTCATATGAATTCACGCACATCTATGTTATTTAATATGTAGATATTACTGATCCATACATTTTAGTAGAACATAATTTGGTTAAAAAAAATCGAATTCAACCTTAAGATTTCGAGATCGTTGTATTTGTAAATCATATTATACATATAAAGGAGCAGAATTCTTTGTTGTGCTTTTGAAAGTATATATAAAAAATGATGTATATAGAATGTAATTCCAATTGAAAATGGATCCCGTCCGAAAAAATAGAATACAAACGGGATTCAAATTGAGTTGGTACGGTAAACGTGCACTCTGCAAAATTTGACCAAAGCGGGGAAAGTCGCAGTAACCGCCCGAAACCAAAATCTGCGAGATGGAAATCACTACTGCCTATCCCTGCCACGCAAAGCCTATCTGCTGGATTTCTATAGGTTTCGATAGGGGTAGGTTTGTAATTTCACCCAAGCGTGACGTAACCGCCTCTCACCCGGATTCATACAAGGTGGGCGCCAAAACACAGTGTGTCCTCGGCCGAAATTGAGTCCCTCCCCGATTCATATTCATACACGGTGGGCGCCAAAAACAAACTCTCGTCGGCAAATATTCGGTGTATGCGAGATTACCGTCCTATCCCCAACCGACTAATGTTGTTGTGATGTAGTAGAAATTTGAAACGGGGGCTAAGTTTGTAAATTTCCTCGCATTTGAGACAAGCGCGCCCTGAATACATGGTTCCGCCTTCCTCTCTACCTCCCTTTTCCCCATTCGTACTCCGTTGGCGCCAAAACACCCTCTCCACCCCACCCTCCTCCGTCCGCCGCCGTCCGCCACCCCATCCACCACCGTCCTCCTCCACCATGCCGGAGCTGATACCCCGACGCCGCCGTCCATTACAAGAGATCGACCTCTCTCATCCATGGCTTCGGACCGGGATCCTTGCATCCCGTCCTCTCGCTTCATCCCCGCTGTCGTCCACCTTGCCGGCGCCGCTCCTACGACCGTCTCGTCCACCGCGCCCCGCCGCCACCGTCTACCCTCCTAGATCTGCTTCCATGCCGCCGACAGCCATCGCTACCGCAGCACTGTCAAATTCTCAGCAGATGCGTACACGGCGCCGCACGAGAGGCGGTACTCTTTCGTATCTGCTCAACTTATTTATCGCAGCAAGAAAATAGGTCGCCACTGCTTTACTCTGATTTCTTGTCTTGGTTGCAAAGTTGACTTTGTCCGGTTTGCACCTTCAGATCCGCCATGGCATGCTCAACACAATACTCCCAATGCTTATGGTTTTCCCCTTTTATATTCCACACTAGTTAAATCACAGTAGACTAAATTTCAAAATTGGGTCAGTCGATTTTTCAGAGCTCGCCGGAGTTCGCCGGTGCGATCGAAGGGGCTCGGGTGGTTGTGGGGCCTCGCCGAACGAAGAAAACTCGACGCGGGTGGGGGTTGGGGCGGGGGTGGGGGTGGCGAAGGAACACAGGCGGTGGGGGCCAGTGGTCCGGCCGCCGGCCCGTGCGGTGTTCTGTATGGGAAGAATCAGAGACGAGGAAGAAGAAGGGTTAGGAGACGTAGGATCTTCATCCAACCGCCTGAAATGGTTCGAGAGACAGCTGGGAGTTGCATTCTTAATGCGCTCTGGTTCATCATGTGTGGGCACTACGCAACCAACATTTTATTATCCAAAATCTTCTTGCTCTTCTTTACCATGTTCCTCTTCCGTTCTTCTTTAATATGTACTCTCTCCGTTCCTAAATACAAGTCTTTGTATAGATTCCACCATGGACTACATATGGAGCAAAATGAGTGAATCTACACTCTAAAATGTATCTGGATACATCTGTATGTGATCCATAGTGGAAATCTCTACCAAGACTTATATTTTGGAACGGAGGGAGTATGATAGTAGTACAGTATGTTCCTTGTACTGAAGATGACCAGGGACATTTGCAGTGTAGAGGACTATACGGTCGGTTGTGATGGACACTTTGAGCCTCTTTGATTCGTAGGATCTTGTAAACATAGGAATAGGATTTGTAGTGGCCTGCCCACTTGAATCCTATAAGAATAGCAAGGAAATGCGGGGAGCCGTGTCACCTTTGAGAGTTACACTGATATTAACAGTACCGCACCTTCACTTGAAGAGAGCTGGTATCCGAAGCCTTTCTAGCCGCACCGGCAATACTAGCACATATATTCCAGCAAGTTCCACTTTGCTGATTTTACTCTGATGCTTAAGGTTTTCCCGTTATATCTACACTATGATCGGTGTAGCTTCTTTGTGTCGCACTAGCAGCAGTCCACTCTTGAAGCTAAACACTGCGATGACTTACAAAATTGGCACCAAGGCATTGAGTGCCATTCTGGATGCAATGAAACTCATACGCTCCCCACCTGTTGATTCTTGTTCAGAATATGATCCTAATGACTATTCTAACCTCGAGGAGTCAAAGGCAAATGGCCTGTCCTGTTCACCCATCAAGGTGCCTGTTCTAATTTGGCAATGTTTTATTGATTGCGGGTATCTTGCATATGTTGTCTTGCATTTCTTCTACTTTGTTGCACCGCCATCTGCTTAGTTTACTCATCATATATGTCGAGATGCCATGCCCATCCATTATCAATACATATTCCATCTGTCATCATACCATGTTTTTCCACTAAAATGTTGTTCTTGTGCATCAGACATCAAAAAGGAAGAGGGTGATTGCCGAACCTGAAGGAGCACTAGCAAAGTCCTTGAAAAACGTGGTGGTGCCGGAGAAATCAGACAGCACCCCACTTATATTGGCTGTACAACCAGTGACACAAAACGTAGGACCGACTCCAGCAAACTGTACCCATACTTCACTGGCCACACCACTAGCCCCACCACACAGGACCTGCACTCCAGCAAAAGGTATACCAATTTCATTTGCCATAGCACCAGCTGTACCACAGAAAAATCCCACTCCAGCAAAAAGTACAGCAAGTCCACCGGCCGAAGACCTATCCCAACTGCAGAGACAGCCAATTCCTGCAGATTGGAACCCCATTCCATTTATTCCCAGTTTAAAAGACAATGCTTTCAATGTTGTTAGGGACTACGTGCATATATTCCCATCATGGGAAGATTATTGTGAAGACAAACACCATTTTCACATCTTCCTGTCCAACTTACGTGTAAGTGCTATTATTCATGGTTATTATTTTCCTGTTTTCTGCTGATTGAACACATCAATGGTTTACATTACATTGTTGTAACTAGGCGAGGGTCAATCTGGATAGTCATGACGAGCAAAGCTTGCTTGTGCTTTTCAAGGAAGCATTGCAGCAGTATCGGTGTTACCTGGGGAAATCACACTTTGATGGCAAGTCTATAAACGAATTTCCGGTGAAGTCTCCTGTGCTAAATTTAGAAGACATTGAATGGAAAAACCTTGTTATGCACTGGTCTCATTCCCAGGATGAGGTACTGTCTATGAAATCACATGACAATTTGAACTTCTACTTTTCCGCATGTGCCTTATGGATCTTTTTTGTAGGAAATTTGCTCGAAGAAGAATTCCGGTTTGACAAGAACGACAGGATATCGCAAATATACTGCCCGCTGCATTGCTCTTGTTAGTACTTGTTGTCCTGTATCACTGTACTTGCATACATACCTGGTTCATTATGTCACAGCAGTATGCATGATAGCTTGCTTATCAATTGTTCGCTCCAAATTATCTGATCTGTATGAATGGTTACATTAGTGTAGAATATATCCAATGCCAATGTTTTTTTAGCTCTGCATTGTTCTTGTAAATACATGCTGTCCTTTATCAGTGTACTTATAATGACAGGTAGTTGTTCATGTACCATCACTCTGCAGCTTATTTTCCTTTGCCCTCCATTTTCTACACATCTGATCTATATTTACTCTTACCATAAGGATGGTACTGAAGAATTTTAGCTGAGCATTGCTCTTGGCTGTACCTTTTGCCTGTATCGCTGCACTTATATTTATAGCTACTTGGTTATGTAGCATCACTCTTCATCGTATCTTAAATATTCTCCATTTTTTCGTATATTATCACATCTATATTTACTCTTAACAAAACGTAGAATAAAGGCAATGCTTTTGAAGAAGATTCTGTGGTAAACTTCTTGAATTGCCCCCCCATCAGCATGGAGAAGGCCTTTATAGAGCCTGTCTTCACCAATAATGTAAGTTTGTCCATCTCAAGTCTTCAAACTTTGTTGTATATATTTGGTTAGGCATGACTGCAACAGCTGTTTATTTTTGGTGTTTGCATCAAATTGCTTGTTTAAAGTTTATTATGTAGTTCATAAACAAAAGTTTGTCCTTTCTCAATTTAAGTTTTCAGTTGTACAACCAAGTTCCTTCTTCATACCATGTAAATTAAACTATACAGAGCAAGTGATCTTCTTTTGCACTGCATGTATGCTTCTGTTCTTCATTCGTAATCCAGTGGTGTGGTGAACCTACCCACTACAGCACAATGTCATATTCTGCAATGTCTTAACTATGAATAATGTCATATCATTCTACTATTATTTAAACCGTCTCTTTATTTGCCAATCTGAAATGGTATAAATTGACAGCACACTAACCATTGATACTTATGAGTTCTTGATCTATAATCTAGTGGTGTCGTGAAACTGCCAACTCCTTCACAATGTCATTTCCTGCCATGTCTTGACCTGAACAATACCATATTGTGTTAATGCAATTTTAAACTGTGTCACTTTATCCGTCAGTAAGAAATGTGATGAATTGTCAGCACTCATACTTTTATGTGCAAAACCTGTCATCTGTCTGCTTGTTTATCTTTCAGAGTGAGGAAGATATAAGTGTTGAACAAGCGCAGTCTCATCATCTTGCTCAGCTGCTTGCGCTGCAGCTCCCCAGCAGGGCTAACCTTTCTTGAACTCTATTGAAGTGCTGTCGGTTTTGTATATTATTTTTTCGGTG
Organism: Triticum aestivum; assembly: GCF_018294505.1. Lineage (NCBI taxonomy): Eukaryota > Viridiplantae > Streptophyta > Magnoliopsida > Poales > Poaceae > Triticum > Triticum aestivum. Next base: position 92,810,854 of record NC_057805.1, read on the forward strand.
TGTTTATTTGCACTGGTGGCGATCTTTGATGCCCAGTGTATGTAATCTGCTGTCTGCTTGTGCTTTATTATCATAGTGGCGAACTTTGATGCCCGGTGGATGTAATATGCCGTAATTTCTTTATTGTATAGTCTAGGTTTTTTCTTATTCACGATGCTGCAGTTATTTTACTGTATATATATCCTGTCTTCGCGGTAAACCGGCCAAACCGTAAAATTACGGTACATAATCGGGCCGTCATGCAATCACGATGTAGGTTGGGCCTGAAACGTGCCGAACAGCTCACGGGCCGGCAGCAGCCCGAAATGAACCCCGGCCCATGATTGTGCGAATCAAATCACGGGCTTTTAACATGCCAAAATTGTCTCGGTCCTTGTTTGGCCCAATCAGATATCAGTTGCGAGCAGGCTGGATGCAAACCGGGCCGTAGTTAGGCCCAACTATATGACGGGCTTTTAACAGGCCGAAATTAATATAGGGCCGAAATGTTAAACGGGCCCTTAACAGGCCAAAACTAATATCAGGCCGAATTACTAAGTGTACCTTTAGCAAGTGGGCCCAAAAGCATAGTGTCCAGTTGACGGGCCGAATCTGATATGGGCCATAATTGAGCCCAAAGCCTCTTAAAGGGCCGGACCTGATCTGGGCCGTTATTTGGCCCAGAACGTGGTAGGCTTTTAATGGGCCAGATCTCATATGGGCCACTATTAGGCCCGGAGCGTGGCAGGCCATTAATGGACCGGATCAAATATGGGCCGGCATTTGGCCCAAAACATGGCAGCCAGTTAATGGGCCGGCCTACTAGGGTCCTCAAAATCTTGTGGGCCTACAGCTGGGCCGGCCCATTAATGTAGGCGAAATCTCGTGGGCCTTTAGCTGGGCCGGCCCATTATGATCCGCAAGAATCTTATGGGCCTTTACCTGGGCCGGCCCATTATGGCACACACAAATCTTGTGGGCCTTTACCTGGGCCGGCCCATTATGGCCCGCAAAATCTTGTGGGCCTTTAGCTTGGCCAGCCCATTATGGTCCGCAAAATCTCGTGGGCCTTTAGCTGGGCCGCCCATTATGGTCCGCAAAATCTTGTGGGCCTTCAGTTGGGCCGGCCCATTTAAACTTGATGGGCCGGTCCACGTGTCAACATATCATAGGCGTGTCTCGCCCATTGGATGAGTGACACCTGTGCCAACGCGGACCTGACACGTGTCTCCTCCAGCCAATGATGATTTTACACATGGAAAATCCCCATTGGTCAGGGCTGTTAACGGGTTATCGGATCCAAAACCCGACCCGATAGCTTAACGGCGTTCCGTTACGGTGGATGCCACGTGTCGGTCACCCTTGACGAAAGCACTTCTGTGACGCGCGATTTATCGTCATGGAAGTGGACACTTCCATGATGATAATTTTGGTAATGTCATGGAACACTTCTACGACAGCACAGGTATGACTATCTTGATTCTGTCATAAATTTGTCATGGATGTACATGCATGACAAAAAAGGCGACCTACTGTGGCAAACACGTATCATCACGGAAGTGTATTTTTTTTGTAGTGCTTGCCCCCACCATGAGTAAAGTCAAGGCTATTTTGGGGAATGGCTTAAATGACATCGATTTGATCCGGGTTTGGCTTGCCTGGCGGGTTATCCCATTGAGCCGCCGCCCTAGTTTGATGTGCGACTACACGGGCTAGAAGAATGATCCTTTGCGGCACAGCCCTGATGATTTACCTGAAGACGTCATTGATGATATGACAAAGTCACTCCTGAATGAGAGCCTGGCAGACTGTGGCAAAGTAGGTTTAAGTCCTTTCTACAAAGCTAACCCGGCTCCAGCGGTAAGCCACTAATTTAAGCATTTTTACTTTCACCTTTGAAGGTTTTATCTTTACTCAAAACTCTTGTTGTAATTCACAGGCCACTGACGAATTTTGGAATGCCAAGTATGATCATGAAGCTGCAAAGAAAGCTAGAAAAGCCAAGAAAGCCGCCCGGAAAGCCGCTGCCAGGAAGAAGGGGAACAGGCCCAACGCCTCAGATTTGCTTCATTTAGAAGATACCTCTGAGTCGGAGGTAGCCCTTGACTCTGTTGGCTCCTTTTTTAATTACCTTATTGACACTGATTATCAGCAGGAATACACGGGAACCAGTCATGGAAAAGCTGAAGAGGTAACTATCATTTCTTCCGACTCCGAGCCTTTGCCAAGACAGAAAATCCGAAGAGTAACCCGGAAAGTAAGATTTTCACATCCCTTAGCTTATCACGATCCTCAATTTCTTTTGAAGCGACAGATTCATGAGAGCCGGAGGCAGACCCGGACCAGTAAAGATGCGGAACTCTCCTCCGGCTTACCCAATGCACCAAGAAAGCATCGGAACGAGGTCACCTCTGATTTATATTCCTTTTATCCTTTGGCGGGTCTCACTCGTCAACCACTCAATTCTTCTGACTCAATTTATCAAGAAACTTCACCTTCCTCTGGTGAATCAATGCAGTCCAATTTGCCGGCTTTTAAAACTGCTCTAGGGTAATGACAACCTGCTTAATCTGTATTCATTTCAATTTGTTGTATTTGTACTGACCTTTTGATCTTATGCAGCGGACAAGCGAAACCCAGCAAAAGGGCGAAGAAGAACAAGCCGGCCGAAGAGCCGATCTTAAATGAGCCGAAACTTGGAACGGCCGCACCTGAAGCCTCCACTCATGAGGCGTCGCCTAAGCCAGCTCATGATATACCGACGCCCACTATTGACCCGCCTGTCGAGCAAGCCGTCGATGGTTCTGAAAACCCGGAAGTCCCTAGCCCTGCCAGGACGGATGATCCTCAAGATGCTGATGTCGAAATCACCAAGACCGGCTTTGTTGAGCCGGGGAGACCAACCGTATTGGCCAAGTGTTCTGCCAAGGAGGAACTTCTGGAACGCCGCTGGGTTAATTTTGACGTCACTGATTATACTCACATGAGTATTGGCGAAGTATTTTCTGGCTATATGAGCCAAGTGCACAGCAGTCGTGACACTAAAATTGATATGGTGAAGCAAATGTATCAGAAGTTTGAGGTACAACCTTTTCTCCATATTCATTTATCCTTACCATGCCAGCCCCCAAGTCTATTGCTTATGATAAATATGCTGTAGACTTTAGAAAGAAACTTGGCAACATTAGTAACATAGTTGAACTAAAACACGGTAGAATTCCGGCTTACACCGTAGTCCCCAAGGGGCGGTTTAATCAGTATGATTGAACCGGTTCTTCATATGGTTGCATAGAACAAAGAATTTAAAAGGTTTAAACAGCAATATGCATTAGCCCCCAAGTGCCAAGTCTCTTTGCTTGCAAAGTGCTTGGGACTTACTAACATGAACCGCCATTTTAAGCAAAATTCTTCAGTATACATTAGCCCCCAAGTGCCAAGTGTTATTTCTTGCAAAAGGCTTGGGACTTAGTATTGTATCATGATAATCCTGAGTTTGACCCGGTTTTTGTACAGGCCACCACTAGTCAACTTGAATCAGAAGTGTCTGACTTGAAGAAACGCCTAGAAGCACAAGAGACTGAAACCCAAAGAGCCAACTCCAAATTTGAATTCAGTGTATCTAAACAAGAAAAACTGAAAAAGGGTTTTGAAGCAGAAAACAAAGCCTGGGCTGACGAAAAAATCGCTTTGACCAATCGAGCTGAGAAAACAGAGGCGGCTCTTGCAGAAGTGACCGCCGAATTATCCGACTTAAAGGGCCATATATCTCAGATGGTCTCAGCAATCTTTGGTAAGTCTTCTTGCAAGTGTTTAAATATTTGAATCTTAAGCATAATATTATCATGACTCACCTAACATTGTAATGCAGGCCCCAGGAGCTCCAATCTCAACCAAAGCATGCTGATAAAACTGAAGGCGGTTTATACGCTGGTGGAACAACTCTATACCGGGTCTCAGCGTGCCTTAGCCGCAGTGGCCCTGTCAAACGAAGTCCCCACACTCCTGGCAGATCTATTGAAACGGCTTGCTGTGCTGCCCCAACAGGTTAATGAATTAAGGCGATCTTCTGCGAGAGCTGGAGTTGTAGCTGCATTAAGCCGGGCCAAGGCGTGGCTGCCGGAGCTAGACCCGGCCGACATCGCCATTGGATACCCAAGCCTGAAGGAAGACGGTACAACATTTGAACATAAATACTTCACTGCTTATGTGAAGGAAATACGCCCTGTGGCCACCCTGATTGGTAATGACACAGACCTTACCAAGTACCAACAAGGTTATGACGCAGAAAATCAGCGAATTCCAACACCACACTATGAAGAAATCAGCCTGATCCCTCCAATTCGTAAGCATACCTTCGCCCATGAAGTTGACCCGGCCGGATTAATTGATGATGAGGCTGTATTTGAAGCTTTGAGTGGCATTGACTGGTCATCATCAACCTTCCATGACAGGGAACAAGACGGAGGAGCGGAAAGGGATGATCCGGAAGCTTCAGGCCAGCAAAACAATTGATCCGTCAGGCGGCTCATCTTTGTGCTTTCCTGAGAAAACAATGTTAATCCTTTGGACTCGGGGAGTCATGTAATAGGGTAGACATAACTTGGTTTTGTCGTGCCCTCGTGCATGTGTTTGGTGCTCAATACTGTTAAGCCGCCATCTTATATTCATCCGTATTATGCTTATCATCTATTTTTCTTATGCTTAAGAAAGCTTTTAAACTGTCCTGCATACAGAAATAAATCACAAGACCCTTGGCGGCTTACTGCAGGGCGGGTCATATATCTTACATAAACCCGGAATATGCAAAAGAGTCATAGATAAGCCGGTTATCAATTATAGCTTTGAAACATAACCATAATATCATACCTGTGATCCTTTGATTTATACTGCCAGTTTATGTGACCCGGACAGTAAGGGTGACAACCCAAACCTGTAGAAGCCGGTACTTCCATACATGATTATTATTATATGCTGGCAACTTATTGACTAAGGCCAAGCCGGGTTAAATAGAAGCCACTCATTAGACGCTTCCAATAGGATCAAAGAAGTCGCAAGACCAAAACTCAAAAAGAACTGTTTGCAAAAACATCAAAAGAAATAAACAAAATTTTGAGCTTCTGATTCGAATACGATCAGTAAACCGTTCCAAAGGGGTTAAGCTAGGATTCGAATACGATCATGTAGCCCCCAGTGGCTTTGGCGTTGCGCCGATCAAGAGGGTACCGATAGCTATGTTCTCTTTGGTTTGAATATGACCTATGTTTGAACAGGAAGCCCCCAAATGACCTTGAGAGTTTTTTAACGACGCTGATTCGAATACGATCAACGTCCGACCCAAAGGGGTTGAGCTATGATTCGAATACGATCAAGAAGCCCCCTAGTGGGTTTTGCAGTGTGCCAATCAAAAGGGTATCGACAGCTGGGTTCTCTTTGGTTCGAATACGACCTATGTTTGAACAGGAAGCCCCCTAGTGATCATGAGGTTTAACGGCTAGATTCGAATACGATCATGAGCCGGACCAAGAGGGTGAAGCTAGATTCGAATACGATCAGCCCCCAATTGGTCATTTTATAATTAGAATGATAAAGACATATGATTATTGAGGATGAAAAGGACAGAGGTCCTACTTTATTACTTATGATAATATATACATCATCAAAATATGTACATCATGTGAGCCGGTGGCTCAAGTGTAGTAAGGCCGAAGATGAGCATTGTTCCACGACCGGCGGGTCTCCTCCTCTGACTTACGTGAGTCTTTGTGCTCTCGAATATTCATAAGGTAGTATGACCCGTTGTTCAGGTTCTTGCTAACCACAAAGGGTCCTTCCCAAGGTGGGGAGAGCTTGTGTGCATCATACTGATCCTTGATGAGCCGGAGCACCAAGTCACCTTCTTGAAAGGTTCTGGACTTAACCCGACGGCTGTGATAACGATGCAGATCTTGTTGGTAAATCGCAGAGCGGGCTGCTGATAAGTCGCGCTTCTCATCTAACAGGTCAAGTGCATCCTGACGGGCTTGTTCATTATTAGCTTCAATGTAAGCCGCCACGCTGGGCGAGTCATGACGGATGTCACTAGGTAGAACCGCCTCTGCGCCATAAACCATGAAGAAATGCGTGTAACCCGTAGACCTGTTGGGGGTAGTATTGATGCTCCATATCACAGAAGGTAACTCTTCTACCCAACAACCCGGCGTCCACTGCAAAGGAACCATAATCCGGGGCCTGATGCCTTTCAAGATTTCTTGATTGGCTCTTTCAGCCTGCCCATTGGATTGGGGGTGAGCCACTGATGAAACATCAAGCCGGATATGCTCACGTTGACAGAACTCCTCCATGTCACCCTTGGACAGATTAGTACCATTGTCAGTTATAATACTGTGTGGAAAACCAAAGCGAAAGATCACCTTTTTCATGACCGCCGTGGCTGCATCACACTTATTGACTGGCTCTGCCTCAACCCACTTTGTGAATTTGTCAATCGCCACCAAGAGGTGGGTCTTTTTATCTTTGGATCGTTTGAAAGGCCCAACCATGTCAAGTCCCCAGACTGCAAACGGCCAAGTGATTGGAATCATCCTCAATTCTTGAGCCAGTACATGAGCTCGTCGTGAGAATTTCTAACAACCGTCACATTTACTGACCAGATCTTCCGCGTTAGCATGAGCCGTCAGCCAATAAAATCCATGAAGAAAAGCCTTGGCCACAAGGGATTTTGACCCGGTATGATGGCCACAATCGCCTTCATGAATCTCATGAAGAATTTCTTGACCCTCCTCAGGAGAAACACAACGTTGAAACGCCCCAGTAACACTGTGATTATGTAACTCCCCATTGACAATCGCCATTGATTTAGACCGCCGGATTATCTGCCTAGCCAAGGTTTCGTCCTCGGGCAATTCGCCCCGGGTCATGTAAGCCAAATATGGCACTGTCCAATCTGGGATGACGTGAAGAGCCGCCACCAATTGTGCTTCCGGGTCAGGAACAGCCAAAAAGATGTTAGGTGGCACCGGCTTACGCTGAGATCCCAACCGGCTTAACGCATCAGCCGCCTCGTTCTTTCTGCGATCAATATGCTCCACCTGATAACCTTTGAAGTGTCCAGCAATGGCATCAACTAGAGGATCCTTGGAATCCCACTTGCCTGATACTTGATGAGCCACCAAATCTGAGTCGCCAAAGCACCTTACCCGGCTTAAGTTCATCTCCTTAGCCATCCGAAGACTATGGAGCAAGGCCTCATACTCAGCTGTATTGTTAGTACAGGGAAACATCAACCGGAGTACATAACAAAACTTGTCACCTCGAGGGGAAGCTAACACAACTCCAGCCCCCGAGCCTTCCAATTGCCTGGATCCATCAAAATGAATAGTCCAATATGTGTTATCCGGCTTTTCTTCAGGCATTGCAGCTCTGTCCAATTGTTGATGAAGTCCACCAGTGCTTGAGATTTAATAGCAGTGCGTGGTACATACTTTATACCATGAGGCCCAAGTTCGATGGCCCACTTGGCGACTCGTCCTGTGGCTTCTCTGTTTTGAATGATATCTCCCAAAGGAGCAGAACTGACGACAGTGATGGGGTGACCCTGGAAGTATTGCTTAAGCTTCCATGACAGGGAACAAGACGGAGGAGCGGAAAGGGATGATCCGGAAGCTTCAGGCCAGCAAAACAATTGATCCGTCAGGCGGCTCATCTTTGTGCTTTCCTGAGAAAACAATGTTAATCCTTTGGACTCGGGGAGTCATGTAATAGGGTAGACATAACTTGGTTTTGTCGTGCCCTCGTGCATGTGTTTGGTGCTCAATACTGTTAAGCCGCCATCTTATATTCATCCGTATTATGCTTATCATCTATTTTTCTTATGCTTAAGAAAGCTTTTAAACTGTCCTGCATACAGAAATAAATCACAAGACCCTTGGCGGCTTACTGCAGGGCGGGTCATATATCTTACATAAACCCGGAATATGCAAAAGAGTCATAGATAAGCCGGTTATAATTTATAGCTTTGAAACATAACCATAATATCATACCTGTGATCCTTTGATTTATACTGCCAGTTTATGTGACCCGGACAGTAAGGGTGACAACCCAAACCTGTAGAAGCCGGTACTTCCATACATGATTATTATTATATGCTGGCAACTTATTGACTAAGGCCAAGCCGGGTTAAATAGAAGCCACTCATTAGACGCTTCCAATAGGATCAAAGAAGTCGCAAGACCAAAACTCAAAAAGAACTGTTTGCAAAAACATCAAAAGAAATAAACAAAATTTTGAGCTTCTGATTCGAATACGATCAGTAAACCGTTCCAAAGGGGTTAAGCTAGGATTCGAATACGATCATGTAGCCCCCAGTGGCTTTGGCGTTGCGCCGATCAAGAGGGTACCGATAGCTATGTTCTCTTTGGTTTGAATATGACCTATGTTTGAACAGGAAGCCCCCAAATGACCTTGAGAGTTTTTTAACGACGCTGATTCGAATACGATCAACGTCCGACCCAAAGGGGTTGAGCTATGATTCGAATACGATCAAGAAGCCCCCTAGTGGGTTTTGCAGTGTGCCAATCAAAAGGGTATCGACAGCTGGGTTCTCTTTGGTTCGAATACGACCTATGTTTGAACAGGAAGCCCCCTAGTGATCATGAGGTTTAACGGCTAGATTCGAATACGATCATGAGCCGGACCAAGAGGGTGAAGCTAGATTCGAATACAATCAGCCCCCAATTGGTCATTTTATAATTAGAATGATAAAGACATATGATTATTGAGGATGAAAAGGACAGAGGTCCTACTTTATTACTTATGATAATATATACATCATCAAAATATGTACATCATGTGAGCCGGTGGCTCAAGTGTAGTAAGGCCGAAGATGAGCATTGTTCCACGACCGGCGGGTCTCCTCCTCTGACTTACGTGAGTCTTTGTGCTCTCGAATATTCATAAGGTAGTATGACCCGTTGTTCAGGTTCTTGCTAACCACAAAGGGTCCTTCCCAAGGTGGGGAGAGCTTGTGTGCATCATACTGATCCTTGATGAGCCGGAGCACCAAGTCACCTTCTTGAAAGGTTCTGGACTTAACCCGACGGCTGTGATAACGATGCAGATCTTGTTGGTAAATCGCAGAGCGGGCTGCTGATAAGTCGCGCTTCTCATCTAACAGGTCAAGTGCATCCTGACGGGCTTGTTCATTATTAGCTTCAATGTAAGCCGCCACGCTGGGCGAGTCATGACGGATGTCACTAGGTAGAACCGCCTCTGCGCCATAAACCATGAAGAAATGCGTGTAACCCGTAGACCTGTTGGGGGTAGTATTGATGCTCCATATCACAGAAGGTAACTCTTCTACCCAACAACCCGGCGTCCACTGCAAAGGAACCATAATCCGGGGCCTGATGCCTTTCAAGATTTCTTGATTGGCTCTTTCAGCCTGCCCATTGGATTGGGGGTGAGCCACTGATGAAACATCAAGCCGGATATGCTCACGTTGACAGAACTCCTCCATGTCACCCTTGGACAGATTAGTACCATTGTCAGTTATAATACTGTGTGGAAAACCAAAGCGAAAGATCACCTTTTTCATGACCGCCGTGGCTGCATCACACTTATTGACTGGCTCTGCCTCAACCCACTTTGTGAATTTGTCAATCGCCACCAAGAGGTGGGTCTTTTTATCTTTGGATCGTTTGAAAGGCCCAACCATGTCAAGTCCCCAGACTGCAAACGGCCAAGTGATTGGAATCATCCTCAATTCTTGAGCCAGTACATGAGCTCGTCGTGAGAATTTCTAACAACCGTCACATTTACTGACCAGATCTTCCGCGTTAGCATGAGCCGTCAGCCAATAAAATCCATGAAGAAAAGCCTTGGCCACAAGGGATTTTGACCCGGTATGATGGCCACAATCGCCTTCATGAATCTCATGAAGAATTTCTTGACCCTCCTCAGGAGAAACACAACGTTGAAACGCCCCAGTAACACTGTGATTATGTAACTCCCCATTGACAATCGCCATTGATTTAGACCGCCGGATTATCTGCCTAGCCAAGGTTTCGTCCTCGGGCAATTCGCCCCGGGTCATGTAAGCCAAATATGGCACTGTCCAATCTGGGATGACGTGAAGAGCCGCCACCAATTGTGCTTCCGGGTCAGGAACAGCCAAAAAGATGTTAGGTGGCACCGGCTTACGCTGAGATCCCAACCGGCTTAACGCATCAGCCGCCTCGTTCTTTCTGCGATCAATATGCTCCACCTGATAACCTTTGAAGTGTCCAGCAATGGCATCAACTAGAGGATCCTTGGAATCCCACTTGCCTGATACTTGATGAGCCACCAAATCTGAGTCGCCAAAGCACCTTACCCGGCTTAAGTTCATCTCCTTAGCCATCCGAAGACTATGGAGCAAGGCCTCATACTCAGCTGTATTGTTAGTACAGGGAAACATCAACCGGAGTACATAACAAAACATGTCACCTCAAGGGGAAGCTAACACAACTCCAGCCCCCGAGCCTTCCAATTGCCTGGATCCATCAAAATGAATAGTCCAATATGTGTTATCCGGCTTTTCTTCAGGCATTGCAGCTCTGTCCAATTGTTGATGAAGTCCACCAGTGCTTGAGATTTAATAGCAGTGCGTGGTACATACTTTATACCATGAGGCCCAAGTTCGATGGCCCACTTGGCGACTCGTCCTGTGGCTTCTCTGTTTTGAATGATATCTCCCAAAGGAGCAGAACTGACGACAGTGATGGGGTGACCCTGGAAGTATTGCTTAAGCTTCCGGCTTGCCATGAACAGCCCATAAGCAAGTTTCTGCCAATGTGGATACCTTTGCTTGGACTCAATAAGCACCTCACTGATGTAGTAAACCGGCGGTTGAACCGGATGTTCCTTGCCAGCCTCCTTGCGCTCCACCACAATGGCCACGCTGACGGCACGTGTGTTAGCAGCCACATACAGTAATAAGGGCTCCTTATCAATAGGAGCAGCAAGACCGGCGGCTCAGATAACTGTCTCTTCAAATCTTCAAAAGCAGCGTCAGCAGCATCACTCCAGACAAAGTCATCCGTCTTCTTCATCATCTGATACAGCGGTATGGCCTTCTCACCTAACCGGCTTATGAACCGGCTTAAAGCAGCAATACGACCCGCCAGACGCTGAAAATCATTGATACACGCCAGTTTAGCCAAAGTGGTGATTGCCTTTATCTTCTCCGGGTTAGCCTCAATGCCCCTGTTAGAAACCAGAAAACCCAAAACCTTGCCAGCTGGCACTCCAAAAACGCATTTGGCCGGGTTAAGCATCATCTTGTAGACCCGGAGATTATCAAAGGTTTCCTTCAGATCATCTATCGAAGTCTCCTTCTCTCTGGACTTCACCACAATGTCGTCCACATAAGCATGAACATTGCGCCCAATCTGATTGTGGAGACACATCTGCACACATTGCTGATAAGTCGCCTGGGCACTTTTAAGCCCAAAGGGCATAGACACATAACAGAAGGCTCCAAACGGAGTGACAAAAGCCGTCTTCTCCTGGTCCTTAAATGTCATTTTGATCTGATGATATCCAGAATAAGCATCCAAAAAGCTCAAACGCTCACAACCCACCGTAGCATCAATGATTTGATCAATACGAGGGAGAGCGAAAGGATCAGCTGGACAAGCCTTGTTTAAGTCCGTGTAATCCACACACATACGCCAGGTGCCGTACTTTTTGAGCACAAGCACCGGGTTAGCCAACCACTCCGGGTGAAAAACTTCAACAATAAACCCGGCCGCCAAGAGCCGGGCCACCTCCTCACCAATAGCTTTACGCCTCTCCTCATTAAACCGCCGAAGAAACTGCTTGACCGGCTTAAATTTTGGATCAATATTAAGAATGTGCTCAGCAAGTTCTCTCGGTACACCTGGCATGCCAGAAGGTTTCAATGCAAAGATGTCCCGGTTCTCACGGATGAACTCGATGAGCACCCTTTCCTATTTGGGATCCAGATTGGCACTGATACTGAACTGCTTAGATGAGTCGCCTGGAAAAAAATCAACAAGCTTGGTTTCATCAGCCGACTTAAATTTCATCACCGGCTCATGTTCCGTGGTTGGCTTTTTCAAAGACGTCATGTCTGCCAGGTCAACATTGTCCTTGTAGAACTTCAACTCCTCTGTTGCACAAACAGATTCAGCATAAGCAGCATCGCCTCCCTCACATTCCAAGGCTATCTTCCGACTCCCATGCACTGTGATGGTGCCCTTATGACCCGGCATTTTGAGCTGCAAGTAAACATAACACGGCCGCGCCATGAACTTTGCATAAGCCGGCCGTCCAAACAATGCGTGGTATGGTCTCCGGATTTTGACTACCTCAAAGGTTAACTTCTCAGCCCTGGAATCATGCTCATCGCCAAAGGCTACTTCCAGCTCAATCTTACCCACTGGGTATGCCGACTTACCAGGCACTACTCCGTGAAAAACAGTGTTGGATGTCTTAAGATTCTTATCAGTCAACCCCATGCGACGAAAGGTCTCATAATAGAGGATATTGATGCTTTTGCCTCCATCCATGAGCACTTTTGTGAATTTGTATCCACCAACTTGAGGCGCCACCACTAAAGCCAAGTGACCCGGATTGTCAACACATGGAGGGTGATCCTCCCTACTCCATAGAATAGGCTGCTCAGACCATCTCAGATAACAAGGAACTGCTGGTTCAACAGCATTCACCGCCCTTTTATGAAGTTTCTGGTCCCTTTTGCATAAGCTAGTGGTGAACACGTGATACTGCCCACTATTCAGCTGTTTTGGGTTACTCTGATACCCGGATTGCTGCTGTTGCTGACCTCCTTGGCCGGATTGTTGATTATAACCACCTTGATTACCCGGAGGGCCCTGGCCATGAAAGCCGCCACCACCTGAACCACCTCCCGGTCCATGATGGCCGTCGAACATGTTAGAATTCTTGAAAGCCTTCATGATCGTACAGTCTTTCCATAAGTGAGTAGCTGGCTTCTCCAGGGTGTCGTGCCTTGGACAGGGCTCATTTAGCAACTGCTCAAGGGTGGGACCTGACCCACCAGACCGAGGGGGTGGCCTCCCCTTACGTCGTTGATTGTTACCCTGTGCATTAGCCACAAACTCCGAGCTACCGTCAGCCTTACGCTTATTATTACCTCCTCGATTTGCCGGGTTATGCTGGAGACCCTTAGCGTTGCCTTCTTCTTTCCCTTCCCTGTCTTCTCTTCATCAGACGCGGGATCCTTGGTACTATCAGAGTCGGCGTATTTGACTAGAGCCGCCATCAGCTGGCCCATGTCATTACAATCGCGCTTGAGCCGCCCCAGCTTCTGTTTCATAGGCTCAAATCTGCAATTTTTCTCCAACATTAAGACCGCAGAGCCGGCATCCATCTTATCAGATGAATGTATTATCTCCTTCACCCGGCGCACCCAATGGGTCGTGGACTCTCCTTCCTCTTGCTTGCAATTAGTCAAGTACACAATCGACATGGGCTGCTTGCATGTATCCTTAAAGTTCTGAATAAACCGGGCCTTTAACTCGGCCCAGGAACCAATGGAATTAGGTGGCAGTCCCTTTAACCAAGTGCGGGCTGGTCCATCCAGCATCATAGTGAAGTACTTGGCCATTGCCGCGTCACTGACCTCCAGCAATTCCATGGCCATCTCATAACTTTCAATCCACGCCCCGGGCTGCAAGTCAGCTGTGTAGTTAGGCACCTTTCGAGGCCCCTTAAAATCCTTGGGCAAACGCTCATTACGCAATGCTGGCACTAAGCAAGGGACACCTCCGGTTCTCGTGGTCGTGCCTGCCTCAATAGAAGTCGTCGGATAAACCGGGGAAGGCTGGTAAGCCGCCCGCTGAGCTGCCTGCTCCGTCGCCTGCTGAGCCGCCCGCTCAGCCTCTTGGCGTTCCCTATCCTGATTAACCAAGTTAAGAGCCCCATCTCGCGCCGGGTCTCGCCCGCCTGGCTGATCACGGCGTCGGACATTGCTTGAAACTGCCGCCGAGTCCATATGTCTGCTATAACTCGGGCTCCGGCTTGGGCGAGGGGTCGAATGAATTCTGTCTCGACTGTAAGAGTATGCCTCCTGCTGTGCCAGAGCCGTTTGAAGAAGTTCTCTAACCCTTCGCGTTTCAATCGCCGTCGGAGAGTCGCCCTTCAACGAGAGTGCCGCCAATCGTGCCGCTGCAGCGATCATGTTCTCCAACGGGTTAGAATAATGACCCGGAGGTGTTGGTATGTACTGAAGCGGAGCAGTGTTCACTCGTGGAGGTTCCGTCACCCGTGGTTGAACCGGCGTCCCAGCTCCGGGCATCGCGGCCGGGTTTGCCTCTGGCTGATTACTGGGACGTGCCCCGGGTGTGCGGAAGAGATTTCTAGGATCGTAAATTGAGGGCAAATGGGATTGAGACTTCTGGTGCCTTCTCCTCATGACCTCATTTGATGCGTTTAGATCCATCGTAAGCTGGAACGCTTCTGATTGAAGCTGCTGGGCTCGAGCATCCAAAGTCGCCCGCTCCGTAGCCAGTCTGGTGCCTTCAGCTGCTAGGTTTTCCTTGGCTTGTGCTATCTCCTCACGTAACCGAGCCACCTCTACATCATGTTCAGCCTGATCTGCCGGATTAACTGTGGCAGTTAACAGGGTTGTTAGTCTATCCGTGAGATCAATCAGCACCTGAGCCGGCGGGCGCATAGGGCCTCCTGCCCCGGCTGCCGCTGACCCGGAGGTTATCGTTGTCGCAGCCGTAGAGTTTTGACCTGGTTGAGTGCCGGCCATGAAGATCCCTAGTCTGCTCGATGGCTCAAAGGGGTCCAGAATACTGCTGCCATCGGAACAGCCCCCAAGCCCGCCGTCTTGTAGTTGACACAACGAATCCGTCTCACCCATGGACGACTCACCGTCAGAATAGATGGCCATCTCACCGCCAGACACGGATCCTTCAGGAAGTTTTCCTCCATGGATGCATCCCACGAAGGCACGCTTCATGGCGGGCGAAGTCTGGGCGGGTCTCGCACGCTGAGCCGTCTCGATGATGTCGGTGCAGATGTCCGACTCAGGGCCCGGCTCGCCGATCCGGTCGATGAAGACGTGAATTCCACCGAAGGGGACCCGATACCCGTACTCAATTGAGCCGGCGTCGGGGCCCCAGCCTCCGTCGTCGATGTAGAGCTTGCCGCGACGACTCTTGGACATCCGGCCCACAACGTATCCCTTGAACCCTTCGAAGCTGCCCTTCAAGAACTCAAATCCACCGTGCGCTGGCCCCACGGTGGGCGCCAACTATCATGGAATTGTCACAGCAGATATCCTAGTGAAAGGACTTAGTCGTGGAGTCATCGCAACTAGGAAGCAAGAAGGAGTTAATCGGGACAAAGGACATGAGGTTTATACTGGTTCGGCCCCTTACGGTGAAGGTAAAAGCCTACGATCCAGTTTTGAGTGGGATTGCTTATCTCTCGATAACCAGGGAGCGAATCCGCTTGACCTAGCTCTCGATCTGATGTTACTTGCCCTGAACCGCCGCCGGGTCGTCCCTTTATATACAGAGGTCGACGCCCGGCGGCTCATAGAGTCCCGGCCGGCTCATAAACAGTGCCTGGCTCGGTTTCTCTCTATTCCTACATTATAGTACAAGTTATACATATATGGCGGTTTATCTCTACGGGCCTTATGTCGCCCTTTGGGCCTTGGGCCCTTAACTAACCCGCCATCTCCAGGAGCTGTCTTGGGCTTCATGAGTCATCATGAGTATAACCTGGCCCCTCCTGGGTGGGTCATACTAATAGTTATATCCCCAACATCAATGAAGTGCAAAAACATTCAGAATTTTATCAAGCTCTAGTGAATTTTAACATTTCTGCTACTGGACGCAAAAGTTTTAATTTGTTCACAGAATAAAATAAACAATCTTCCAAATCATCCCAAATGTCTTATTTGGCACAAACACTAATTAAAACACTAAAACACAATCATAACAGAAGTATAATTGCATATACTCATAAAAACATAAAAGAAAAATATCGGGTTGTCTCCCAACAAGTGCTTTTCTTTAAAGCCTTTTAGCTAGGCATTGGTTAATTTAATGATGCTCGCATGAAAGACAAGAATTGAAGCACAAAGAGAGCATCATATAGTATGTGAAAAACAAGTTTAAGTCTAACATACTTCCTATGCATATGCATTTTATAGGGAATTTTTTTATCAAGACAAGCAATTTCTAGCATATGTGTCGGATTCAGGGCTCCGCAGACCCAAGAAAGGTTCGAACTCTAGGGTGCGTGCGAAGGACTTGATCTCTCCAGCCAGCCAACTCATCACTCTCACGGCCTAGCTCGATGAACAGGAAAAGAAAGAGACACGGCAGTTTACCCAGGTTCGGGCCACCTTGCGGTGTAAGACCCTACTCCTGCTTTGGGGTGGATTGGCCTCGCGAGGGGCTGATGAGGAACTAGTACAGAGGAAGAACAACCTCAGGAGGTCAGTTCTTGTGCTTGAGTGAGGGTTCGGGTTCCAATCCCCTCCTACGGTGGTGGCTAGGCTATATTTATAGTGGCTTCGGTCCTCTTCCTCCAAAACGAAGACGGGAAGGGATCCCACAATGGCCAGTTTGAAAGGGGACAAGAAGTACATCCTATCCTGACGAAAGGTGGTCTTTGCATGCAAAGCTTCTGCTCGTGACGCCATGGTGGGCTCGGCGATGACCTCCGTCTTGCCACCCTAGCGGTCTTGGTCTTGTAGCATGGGAATGAAAACCTTTGGCTGATTCCTCGGGACTCCGCGCCTGCGCTTTCCTCCTTTGCACCAAAGAGGAAACCTGTTGCTCTGCACCTGCTGGCGCCCGCCTGGCCTTGGTCGTCATGGCTTACGTCACCTCACCCTCATGAGGTGAGCGCCTGCATAGGAATCTCCGCTCCTCAGGAGCAAGTCTAGGGAAGCCGCTCCCTCAGGAGGTCTTGGCGTCGTTCGCCTCACGAGGCTTGGCCCCTCGTGAGGGCTTGTCGTGTCGATGGTGAAGATGAGCCATACCAGGCCGTTGATGGAGCCACACCGCGGGCCGCGAGCAGGCAAGTTTGGGTACCCTGGTTCCCAGAACACCGACAGTAGCCCCCGGGCCCAAGGCGCACTCGGACTTGGCTTCCAGGCGAAGCCAAAGGGCAAGGGCAAAGCGCCGCGGGCCCCAATCACCTGCGGACTGGTTCGACGCGTGGCGCTTGATGGGACATGGGCGCCTGCACTTCCCCACGCAGCCTCGACAACCGTTCGACTTGACAGCACCCTGCTGCATGCAAAAAATCATCGTTACCGGGGATCGTGGGAGGCCGACGGTTGGCCTCTCTCTATAAATGGAGGGGGCGCAGAGCCCCCTACTCATCCCTATCTTCTCGCTGCTTGCTCCTACTGCTTCCTTCTTGTCTTGCCGTCTTGTCAAAACATCCATGGCGCCGGTGAGGAGGTTTTCCGCGGCGGATAAGGGAAAAAATCCTCAGGTGAAACTCAAGCTACTTCCGCCAAAGAAGAGGCTTGGCATCTCTCGCAACACCGTCGGGGAGCCCGAGGTGCGCGACCTTGGCATGAGTGGCCTCCGCCGGGCTTTCCGATCCCTGCGTATGCCTGCGAGGGACAGGGTCACACAGGAGGACAGGCAGTGGCTGCACAGCCACTGGCTCGTTGACTCATGCCGAAAGCATGGCACGCGAGTTCATGGCGTGGGTGGCAATACCGCCGCGCACATGGATCCGGCTCCCACGGTTCTTCGTAGAGGAGATACCGCCGAGGGGGCCCGTCGAGCTATGGCTGCAACACGCCAGGTGCTGCGGCCAAGCTTCTGAAGCAGAAGTCGAGGTCGTCCACTCTGGCGACGTCTTCATGACCCAAGGATGGGGTGAGATCGCCCGCGCCTGCTGCTCGAAGGGAGCTCTCGTCATCCACTTCGAATACGATGGAGCTTCAACACTCTTCTTCAAGGTTTTTGGCGAGGACGGTCGGTGCCTGGAATGCTTCCCCGGGAGAGGCGGTCAAGGCGGCCCGGCCACGGAGGTTGAACTTCCCCGTGGCCTTGCCCGCAGCTCTTCCAACAGTAGCAGCGACTCTCCGGAATCCAGTGACGACCACAGCTACGAGCCGCCGAGCCATTGTGCCCGGAGCACAGTAGCGGCGTCATCTCAGGCCATCGGTGATGACGCTGAGGCCGGGGTTCTTCAGTGTCCTTTCCTTTTGCTTTCCCTGCACAAAACCATGACGAGCCCCGTGGGGGTATGTAAAAACTGCGATGCTTTTGTCTTAATGCTATTATTCCTGGTTCGGTGTTGTGATCGTGTATCCCGCCTTGGCATAGTGCTCCCTTTCGTTCTCGCGGTACCTTAGTGCCCTACGCTAACAGGACCCAGTCCCCAGGCAGGCTTCAGCCGTCGCTGGTATACCAGGTCGCGATGCCATGGTCAAGGCCAGGAGGTGAGCGGCCCGAGGTCCAGTAAGAGCCCCTGAGGCGCGATGCTCAGGGGGTCCCCTTTAGCGCGCAAGCGGCTCCATGAAGGCCGAAAGGGAAACGTCCCAGCCCGGGTGAGATTGCAAGACTCAAAACGTTGAATCGTGAGGTTCACTCCTGCGTGTATGGGGTGACTTACCTTGGTGAGCCGCGGTAATTCCTGAAGGAAATATGCCCTAGAGGCAATAATAAAGTTGTTATTTATATTTTCTTATATCATGATAAATGTTTATAATTAATGCTAGAATTGTATTAACCGGAAACTTGATACATGTGTGGATACACAGACAAAGACACAGTGTCCCTAGTAAGCCTCTACTAGACTAGCTCGTTAATCAAAGATGGTTAAGTTTCCTAACCATAGACATGTGTTGTCATTTGATGAATGGGATCACATCATTAGGAGAATGATGTGATGGACAAGACCCATTCGTTAGCTCAGCATAATGATCATTAAGTTTTATTGCTATTGCTTTCTTCATGTCATATACATATTCCTTTGACTATGAGATTATGCAACTCCCGGATACCGGAGGAATACCTTGTGTGCTATCAAACATCACAACGTAACTGGGTGATTATAAAGATGCTCTACATGTATCCCCGAAGGTGCTTGTTGGGTTGGCATAGATCGAGATTAGGATTTGTCACTCCGAGTATCAGAGAGGTATCTCTGGGCCCTCTAGGTAATGCACATCATAATAAGCCTTGCAAGCAATGTGACTAATGAGTTAGTTGCGGGATGATGCATTACGGAATGAGTAAAGATACTTGCCGGTAACGAGATTGAACTAGGCATGAAGATACCGACGATCGAATCTCGGGCAAGTAAATATACCGATGACAAAGGGAATAACATATGTTGTCATTACAGTTTGACCGATAAATTTCTTCATAGAATATGTAGGAACCAATATGAGCATCCAGGTTCCGTTGTTGGTTACTGACCGGAGAGGTGTCTCGGTCATGTCTACATAGTTCTCTAACCCGTAGGGTCCGCACGCTTAACGTTCGATGACGATTTTGTATTATATGAGTTATGTGATTTGGTGACCTAATGTTGTTTGGAGTCCCGGATGAGATCACAAACATGACTAGGAGTCTCGAAATGGTCGAGAGGTAAAGATTGATATATAGTACGATAGTATTCGGACACTGGAAGTGTTCCGCAGGTACCGGGTATGTATCGGGTCACCGGAAGGGGTTCCGGGCAACCCCCGGCAAACTATATGGGCCTAATAGGCCAAGAGTGGGAAAGACCAACCCCTAAGGGGCTGGTGCGCCCCCTATAGGCCGAAATAAGGGGGAATGGAAAGGAGGGCAGGGAGAAGGAAAGGGGAGGATTCGGCCTCCCCCTTTCCTTCTCCTCCCACCTCTCTTTCCTTCCCCCTCCGATGAATATGGAAGGGGGGAGGCCGACTTGGAGGAGGCGCCCAGGTAGGATCCCTCCTACTTGGGGTGCCCCTTGCTGCCCCTCTCCCTCTCCCACCTATATATATGCGGGGGGCATTGCTAGAACACACAACATTGATTCCTAGCCGTGTGCGGCGCCCCCCCTCCACAGTTTACGCCTCCGGTCATATTGTCATAGTGCTTAGGCGAAGCCCTGCGCGGATCACTTCACCATCACCGTCACCATGCCATCATGCTGAAGAAACTCTCCCTCAACACTTTGCTGGATCAAGAGTTCGACGGACGTCATCGAGCTGAACGTGTGCAGAACTCGGAGGTGCCGTACGTTCGGTGCTTGATCGGTCGGAAGGAGAAGAAGTTCGACTACATCAACCGCGTTGTCAAACGCTTCCGATTTCGGTCTATGAGGGTACGTGGACACACTCTCCCCCTCTCGTTGCTATGCATCTCCTAGATAGATCTTGCGTGAGCATAGGAATTTTTTTAAATTGCATGCTACGTTCCCCAACAGTAGCATCCGAGCCAGGTCTATGCGTAGATGATATGCACGAGTAGAACACAAAGATTTTTGGGTGGTGATCTTCATACTGCTTACCACCAGTGTCTTTTTTTGATTCGGCGGTATTGTTGGATGAAGCGGTCTGGACCAACCTTACATGACCACGTTCATGAGACCGGTTCCACCGACAGAAATGCAACTAGTTTTGCATAAAGATGGCTGGCGGGTGTCTGTTTCTCCAACTTTAGTTGAATCGAATTTGACTGCGGCCGGTCCTTCTTGAAGGTTAAAACAGCAAACTTGATAAATCACCGTTGTGGTTTTGATGCGTAGGTAAGAACGGTTCTTACTAGAAGCCCGTAGCAGCCACGTAAAACTTGCAACAACAAAGTAGAGGACGTCTAACTTGTTTTTGCAGGGCATGTTGTGATGTGATATGGTCAAGACATGATGTGATATACGTTATTGTATGAGATGATCATGTTTTGTAAAAGTTATCGGCAACTGGCAAGAGCCTTATGGTTGTCGCTTTATTGTATGAAATGCAAACGCCATGTAATTGCTTTACTTTATCACTATGCGTTAGCGATAGTTGTAGAAGGAATAGTTGGTGAGATGACAACGACACTACGATGGAGATCAAGGTGTCAAGCCGGTGATGATGGAAATCATGAAGGTGCTTTGGAGATGGAGATCAAAGGCACAAGATGATGATGTCCATATCATGTCACATATTTTGATTGCATGTGATGTTTATCTTTTATGCATCTTATTTTGCTTAGTACGGCGGTAGCATTATAAGATGATCCGTCACTAAAATTTCAAGGTATAAGTGTTCTCCCTAAGTATGCACCATTGCGGCAGTTCGTCGTACCGAGAGACCACATGATGATCGAGTGTGATAAGCTCTATGTTCACATACAACCAGTGCAAGATAGTTTTGCACATGCGGAATACTCGAGTTAAACTTGACGAACCTAGCATGTACAGACATGGCCTCGGAACACTGGAGACCAAAAGGAAGAACGTGAATCATATAGTAGATATGATCAACATAGAGATGTTCACCATTGAAAACTACTCCATCTCATGTGATGATCGGACATGGTTTAGTTGATATGGATCACGTGATCATTTATATTACTCGAGGGATGTCTATCTAAGTGGGAGTTCTTAAGTAATTTGATTAATTGAACTTAATTTATCATGAACTTAGTACTGATAGTTTTTGCATATCTATGTTGTAGATCAATGGCCCGTGCTACCGTTCCCTTGAATTTTAATGCGTTCCTAGAGAAATCTAAGTTGAAAGATGATGGTAGCAACTACACGGACTAGGTCCGTAACTTGAGGATTATCCTCATTGCTACACAGAAGAATTATATCCTTGATGCACCGCTAGGTGAAAAGCCCCCTCCCGCTAATGTAGACGCTTTGAACGTCTGGCAGATGCGATCTGATGACTACTCTATAGTTTAGTGTGCCATTCTCTATGGCTTAGAATCGGGACTTCAAAGACGTTTTGAACGTCATGGACCATATGAGATGTTCCAGGAGTTGAAGTTAATATTTCAAACAAACGCCCGAGTTGAGAGATATGAAGTCTCCAACAAGTTCTATAGCTACAAGATGGAGGAGAACAGTTCTGTCCGTGAACACATACCCAGAATGTCTGGGTATCATAACCACTTGACTCAGCTGGGAGTTAATCTTCCGGATGATAGTGTTATTGACAGAGAGTTCTTCAATCACTGCCACCAAGCTACAAAGGCTTTGTGATGAACTATAATATGCAAGGGATGTATAAGACAATTCCTGAGCTCTTCGCTATGCTCAAAGCTGGGGAGGTAGAAATCAAGAAAGAGCATCAAGTGTTGATGGTTAACAAGACCACTAGTTTCAAGAAAAAGGGCAAGGGAAAGAAGGGGAACTTCAATAAGAATGGCAAGCAAGTTGTCACTCACGGGAAGAATCACAAGTCTGGACCCAAGCCTAAAACTGAGTGCTTCTACTGCAAAAGGACTGGTCAATGGAAGCGGAACTGCCCCAAGTATTTGGCGGATAAGAAGGATGGCAAAGTGATCAAAGGTATATTTGATATACATGTTATTGATGTGTACCTTACTAATGCTCATAGTAGCGCATGGGTATTTGATACTGGTTTTGTTGCTCATATTTGCAACTCGAAACATGGGCTACGGATTAAACGAAGATTGACTAAGGATGAGGTGATGATGCGCGTCGGGAATGGTTCCAAGGTCGATGTGATCGCCATTGGCACGCTACCTCTACATCTACCTTTGGGATTAGTTTTAGACCTGAATGATTGGTATTTGGTGCCAGTGTTGAGCATGAACATTATATCTATGTCTTGTTTGATGCGAGACGGTTATTCATTTAAATCAAAGAATAATGGTTGTTCTATTTATATGAGTAATATCTTTTATAGTCATGCACCCTTGAAGAGTGGTCTATTTTTGTTGAATCTCGATCATGGTGATACACATATTCATAATATCGATGCCAAAAGATGCAAAGTTGATAATGATAGTGCAACATATTTGTGGCACTGCCGTTTAGGTCATATTGGTGTAAAGCGCATGAAGAAACTCCATGCGGATGGACTTTTGGAATCACTTGATTATGAATCATTTGATGCTTGTGAACCATGCCTCATGGGCAAGATGACTAAGACTCCGTTCTCCAGAATAATGGAGCGAGCCACTGACTTATTGGAAATAACACATACCGATGTATGCGGTCCAATGAGTGTTGAGGCTCGCGACGGGTATCGTTATTTTCTAACCTTCACAGATGATTTGAGAAGATATGGGTATATCTACTTAATGAAACACAAGTCTAAAACATTTGAAAAGTTCAAAGAAATTCAGAGTGAAGTGGAGAATCATCAACAAGAAAATAAAGTTTCTATGATCTGATTACGGAGGCGAATATTTGAGTTACGAGTTTGGCCTTCATTTAAAACAATGTGGAATAGTTTCACAACTCACGCCACCTGGAAACCACCATAGCGTAATGGTGTGTCCGAACATCGTAACCATACTTTATTAGAAATGGTGCGATCTATGATGTCTCTTACCGATTTAATTACCACTATGTTTTGGGGTTATGCATTAGAGACTGCTGCATTCACGTTAAATAGGGCACCATCTAAATCCATTGAGACGACACCGTATGAACTGTGGTTTGGCAAGAAACCTAAGCTGTCGTTTCTTAAAGTTTGGGGTTGCGATGCTTATGTGAAAAAGCTTCAGCCTGATAAGCTCGAACCCAAATCGGAGAAGTGCGTCTTCATAGGATACCCAAAAGAAACTGTTGGGTACACCTTCTATCACAGATCTGAAGGCAAGATCTTTGTTGCTAAGAATGGATCCTTTCTAGAGAAGGAGTTTCTCTCGAAAGAACTGAGTGGGAGGAAAGTAGAACTTGATGAGTTAATTGTACCTTCTCTCGAATTGGAAAGTAGCTCATCACAGAAATCAGTTCCAGTGATGCCTACACTAACTAGAGAGGAAGCTAATGATAATGATCATGAAACTTCGGATCAGTTGGTCCACCCGAGCCTCGTAGGTCAATCAGAGCACATTCCGCACCAGAGTGGTATGGTAATCCTATTCTGGAAATCATGTTACTAGACCATGACGAACCTACGAGCTATGAGGAAGCGATGATGAGCCCAGATTCCGCAAAATGGTTCGAGGCCATGAAATCTGAGATAGGATCCATGTATGAGAACAAAGTATGGACTTTGGTTGACTTTCCTGATGATCGGCAAGCCATAGAGAATAAATGGATCTTTAAGAAGAAGAGTGACGCTGATGGTAATGTTACTGTCTATAAAGCTCGACTTGTCGCAAAAGGTTTTTGACAAGTTCAAGGACTTGACTACGATGATACTTTCTCACCCGTAGCGATGCTTAAGTCTGTCCGAATCATGTTAGCAATTGTCGCATTTTATGATTATGAAATCTGGCAAATGGATGTCAAAACTGCATTCCTTAATGGATTTCTCAAAGAAGAGTTGTATATGATGCAACCAGAAGGTTTTGTCGATCCTAAAGGTGCTAACAAAGTGTGCAAGCTCGAGCGACCCATTTATGGACTCGTGCAAGCATCTCAGAGTTGGATTATACGCTTTGATAGTGTGATCAAAGCATATGGTTTTATATAGACTTTCGGAGAAGCCTGTATTTACAAGAAAGTGAGTGGGAGCTCTGTAGCATTTCTAATATTATATGTGGATGACATATTGTTGATTGGAAATGATATAGAATTTCTGGATAGCATAAAAGGATACTTGAGTAAGAGTTTTTCAATGAAAGACCTCGGTGAAGCTGCTTATATATTAGGCATCAAGATCTATAGATATAGATCAAGACGCTTAATTGGACTTTCACAAAGCACATACCTTGACAAAGTTTTGAAGAAGTTCAAAATGGATGAGTCAAAGAAAGGGTTCATGCCTGTATTACAAGGTGTGAAGTGAGTCAGACTCAATGCCCGACCATAAAAGGATACTTGAGTAAGAGTTTTTCAATGAAAGACCTCGGTGAAGCTGCTTATATATTAGGCATCAAGATCTATAGATATAGATCAAGACGCTTAATTAGACTTTCACAAAGCACATACCTTGATAAAGTTTTCAAGAAGTTCAAAATGGATCAGTCAAAGAAAGGGTTCTTGCCTGTATTACAAGGTGTGAAGTTGAGTCAGACTCAATGCCCGACCACTGCAGAAGATAGAGAGAAAATGAAAGTCATTCCCTATGCCTCAGCCATAGGTTCTATCACGTATGCTATGTTGTGTACCAGACCTGATGTGTGCCTTGCTATAAGTCTAGCAGGGAGGTACCAAAGTAATCCAGGAGTGGATCACTGGATAGCGGTCAAGAACATCCTGAAGTACCTGAAAAGGACTAAGGATATGTTTCTCGTTTATGGAGGTGACAAAGAGCTCATCGTAAATGGTTACGTCGATGCTAGTTTTGACACTGATTCGGATGACTCTAAGTCACAAATCGGATACATATTTATATTGAATGGTGGAGCTGTCCGTTGGTGCAATTCCAAGCAAAGCGTCCTGGCGGGATCTACGTGTGAAGCGGAGTAAATAGCTACTTCGGAAGCAGCGAATGAAGGAGTCTGGATGAAGGAGTTCATATCTGATCTAAGTGTAATACCTAGTGCATCGGGTCCAATGAATTTTTTTTTGACAATACTGGAGCGATTGCATTGGCAAAGGAATCCAGATTTCACAAAAGAACCAAACACATCAAGAGACGCTTCAACTCCATTCGTGATCAAGTCAAGGAGGGAGACATAGTGTGACAGCCTGGTTTTTGCCTTCTCTCTTTTTCCGGACTTTCAATTGCATTTTGGATTTGGAGTTTTTGAATCAATTCAAATGGACTTGAACATTTGGGTGTACCTTTGATTTTACCCAAGTGACCTCTCCACCTCTAACTCCTTTCCTTCTTTGATAAACTCCACAAAAGCCAAAGGAATATTTTTCATAAAGGAAAAATATTCATTTTCTTCCCTGAAAATCATTTCAGAGAAGTATGTTCCAAAGCAACCCTCGTTTTCTTTGCCCACAAAAATCTGAGAAAATTCCCAAATATTCTTTGAACCCTAGGGCACCTTCCTGAGCAAAAATATTGCATGACTTTTTGTAATATTTTTGCTACAAAAAATCATCTCTGTTCTGGACAGAATGGCCACTTTCTACAGCAAGTACCATTTTCCTTGATCCAATGAGACTGATTTTTCTTGAGCAACATTACCCTCCTAAGAAACTGCTAACCACCAAAAATCAGCCCTAATCCCTCTCTGGTTTGATCACAGTCAAGCTCACAAGTTTCTGTCCAGAAACTTGCCAGCAAGAGAGCCACTCCCACAGTGCACCTGTGACCAAGCCAACTATGCAAAACTCCCAAAACCACTAAGGACTAACTACCAGACGTGAATTTATGGCAAGCCGTGGCTCCATGCCAGAGTTCACGCGGTGACCACGTGTCTGCACGATGCCAACGTGCTAGTCGACGCGCTCTGGATGCCGCCGCGCGCTCTATTCAGCGTGTGCTCGCTTCCCTGGCTGCCGCACCTTGCCAAACCGCGCCACCATCACCGTCTCGATGTCCTTAACTCCCTCCTGGCGCTTGCCGATGCCGGAGCTCGCCGCAGCAAGCATGGTCATGGCGCGGCCAAGGCAACAGTGCGCCCGTGCCCCTGTGCTCGTCGCGTACCACGCTTCTGTGCTCATCGCCACTTGTCTACAGCCTCCACGTGATCCCCGGCGTCTTCCCCCTCTCTCACTGATGCCATTCATCATCGGGCGATGCTCCAGAGAGCTCCGGCGAGCTCTCGATCCCCGCCTCGGCCTCGCCTATATATAGTCCCTCCCGAGCTCGTTTCCCTCCTCACTCACCACCACCACATCACCACGACCCCGTAGGAAGCCGCAGCCCAGCCGGGCAGGCCTCTGGCCGTTGCCCCCGTTCCGAGCTCGCCGGTGATCCCCGTCCTAGGCTCCCTCCCTCTTCAGAGTCGCTCGTGCTCCACCGACTCCTCAGGTGTGTTCGTGGTGGTCCACTGGTGCGAGTTGGTGCCGTTGGAGCGGCTGGACCGGCCTTGCCTCACCGGAATCGCCAACTCCGACGAGCCCGGCCCGCCGCCGCCACTGGAGAGTTCAGTTCCAACCCCGCCCGGCCACCTCTAGCTATGCTACGGGTATGGGCAGGTGCGTCTCAACCTCCTCTCCAATCCTATCCCTTTGGATCGGGCCAAGGAGCCCTCCTCGCCGGCGTGCGCTCCGGTGGAGCCTCGCCGTGCTCTGTCTCTCTCCCTCTCCCCCTCCGACCTGACCAGCGGGGCCCACTGTCAGCCACTCAGGCCGCGCCTGAAGCGGTATGAGTGGTGGCGCCTGGGCGTTTTACGCCTTCGACGTCACCCCCCTGGATTTTCTTTTCAATTCAAATTTAGTTTAAATTTCACCAAACTTTGACCAGCTCTAATTCTTATTCTAAAGTCCAAATAAGTTGATTCTTTTTGCGTTCTGTTCTTACTGGAAAACTCTAGCAGCACACCCATGATGGGATTTTTCCTTGCTACCTAGAATTTCTGGTGATTTTCAAAAGTGTTCTTGATATTTTCTTTTTGTCATTTGAATTATTTTCAGAAGGTGAAGCTTGTCTTGAAGGCATCCAGGAGGAGTGTGGAGCTCCTCTGCACTAAGGCAAGCCACAACAACATTATCATGGGGTCTTTGCAATATTCATGATTTTCTACTTGAATATATATATTATTCATTGCATATAGTATTAAAAATCAATTATGCTTGTGTTATTTAGTTTTTCATGGTCAAAGGGCTTAGTTAACAGAAGTGAATACTTGAACTAGTAAGGTATAGATTGAGTAGTTGATCTAAGTAAGTTTTTCATGACTATGGTGATATGATTATCGGTCTTATTTTTTATATTCTTGCTAAGAGAAGTTTTAGTTTATTAATGCCAACCAAAGTGATGAGTTTAAATGACCAGTAAGAAAGGACCAGAAATGTTGAAAGTTAAGTTTGTACAAGTAGAACTTTGAATGAAGTTGATCTGTTTTGAATTGTGATGCATGATATATGGTTGCATAAGCATGGCATATTTTGACTCGAGCATTTTTATTTCAAGTTAAACCTGATGATAATTGAACTTGAACATAAAAGTTGGTCGGGTCATGGTGCCACTAAATCGGGCTGACGAGTGGAACCACATTTGCCTTTGTGGGGAGGCCAGTAGTCATCCGTTGTCATGCCTTTTGTCGGTGCCTCCAAAGAGGGAAGGTTATGGGCATGCGTTACCCTGGCCCGGTAAGCAAACATAACCTTGTGAACCTATTGTTGTTATGGTACCTTGTCCCCGTTTGGGACTGTTTGTTTGCCACGATGGTGGTAGTCTTGCCTTTGGTAGGCTGGGTCACCCAGGACTAATCCCAGTGGGGAGTTGGTCGGAGTGGCTGTAAGAGTGTCATGGCAATGGGAGAGTTCTGTCGAAATGTCGTTAGTCCACCCGAATGGGAGTGTGAGGCCATGGATTATGTGGTGTGGGTAAAGTGTGCTACCTCTGCAGAGTGTATTAATCTATCGATAGCCGCGCCCGCGGATAAGGGCCCAGTTCATAAGTAAGTCACACCATGGATCAACTGTTATTAATGAAACTTGCACACTAAACAACTTGCATTGCACTGGTTAGATGATGATGAAGTCAGTGAGGCTGGCTGTTGTGGTTTTATTTGTGATCCGGGAGCGATCACGGTTTGGTTACGAGGTAACCAATTGGACCAAGTATGGTTCCATTCGTGCTTTGTCGTGAGCACTGTTCGGTTGCGAGGCAACCGGTTGGTAAGGGAGTCCGTGTGACTCGATGCACAAGTTTGGTTTCATTGCATGAGTAGCATGTTGTTGTTTGCATTTAACTGGATTAAATGTCATGATGTTGTTTGTCATTATGGTTCTATTTGCTGTGAGCTTCCAAGTACATTCAATGTACTGACCTGGCGTGTTATGCCAGATTTCAGGAAAGTCTAATTGAATCAGAGAGCTGCCGTGTCTAGACTGTGTCCACATCAGTGTCCCTGTGCTATGGAGTCCCGCTACGTCGTTGTTCCACTATCGTGTAGATGTCGTGTTCGAGGCCCTTCATGTCTACTAAACAATGTACATATTGTTCAGCCGCACCGAGTGTGCCGCTTGGCCTTGCAACTTGTTGTAATGTCACTCTATGCTTCCGCTAGTTTCAATAAAGCGGTGATTTCTGTACCAAGATGTTGTGTGTTGCCAGAAGACATGATCTCTGGGTTGGCAATCAGGGTAAACCGGTCGCTCTACGCCGGGGTGCCACACATAGAGATTTGCAAAATACATACGGATATGAATGTGGCAGACCTGTTGACTAAGCCTCTTCCACAAGCAAACATGATCAGCACCAAGACTCCATGGGTGTTAGAATCATTACAGTGTAATCTAGATTATTGACTGTAGTGCAAGTGGGAGACTAAAGGAAATATGCCCTAGAGGCAATAATAAAGTTGTTATTTATATTTCCTTATATCATGATAAATTTTTATTATTCATGCTAGAATTGTATTAACCGGAAACTTGATACATGTGTGGATACATAGACAAAGACACGGTGTCCCTAGTAAGCCTCTACTAGACTAGCTCGTTAATCAAAGATGGTTAAGTTTCCTAACCATAGACATGTGTTGTCATTTGATGAAGGGGGTCACATCATTAGGAGAATGAACATCATTAGGAGAATGATGTGATGGACAAGACCCATTCGTTAGCTTAGCATAATGATCGTTAAGTTTTATTGCTATTGCTTTCTTCATGTCATATACATATTCCTTTGACTATGAGATTAGGCAACTCCCGGATACCAGAGTAATACCTTGTGTGCTCTCAAACGTCACAACGCAACTGGGTGATTACAAAGATGCTCTACAGGTATCTCCGAAGGTGTTTGTTGGGTTGGCATAGATCAAGATTAGGATTTGTCACTCCGAGTATCGGAGAGGTATCTCTGGGCCCTCTCGATAATGCACATCATAATAAGCCTTGCAAGCAATGTGACTAATGAGTTAGCTGCGGGATGATGCATTACGGAATGAGTAAAGAGACTTGCCGGTAACGAGATTGAACTAGGTATGAAGATACCCGATGATCGAATCTCGGGCAAGTAAACATACCGATGACAAACGGAATAACGTATGTTGTCATTACGGTTTGACCGATAAAGATCTTCGTAGAATATGTAGGAACCAATATGAGCATCCAGGTTCCGCTATTGGTTACTGACCAGAGAGGTGTCTCAGTCATGTCTACATAGTTCTCGAACCCGTAGGTCCGCACGCTTAACGTTCGATGACGATTTTGTATTATATGAGTTATCTGATTTGGTGACCGAATGTTATCCGGAGTCCCGGATGAGATCACGGACATGACGAGGAGTCTCGAAATGGTCAAGAGGTAAAGATTCATATATAGGACGATAGTATTCGGACACCGGAAGTGTTCCGGGGGTACCGGGTACGTATCGGGTCACCGGAAGGGGTTGCGGGGAACCCCCCGCAAACTATATGGGCCTAATGGGCCAAGAGTGGGACAGACAAGCCCCTAAGTGGCTGGTGTGCCCCCTATAGGCCAAAATAAGGGAGAAAGGGAAGGAGGGAAGGGAGAAGGAAAGGTGAGGATTCGGCCTCCCCCTTTCCTTCCCCTCCCCCTCTCTTTCCTTCCTCCTCCGATGAATATGGAAGGGGGGAGGCCGACTTGGAGGAGGCGCCCAAGTAGGATCCCTCCTACTTGGGGCGCCCCTTGCTGCCCCTCTCCCTCTCCCACCTATATATATGTGGGGGCACCGCTAGAACACACAACATTGATTCCTAGCTGTGTGCGGTGCCCCCTCCACAGTTTACACCTCCGGTCATATTGTCGTAGTGCTTAGGCGAAGCTTTGCGCGGATCACTTCACCATCACCGTCACCACACCGTCATGCTGACGAAACTCTCCGTCGACACTTTGCTGGATCAAGAGTTTGTGGGACGTCATCGAGCTGAACGTTTGTAGAAATCGGAGGTGTCGTATGTTCGGTGCTTGATCGGTCTGAACGAGAAGAAGTTCGACTACATCAACCGCGTTGTCAAATGCTTCCGCTTTCGGTCTACGAGGGTACATGGACACACTCTCCCCCTCTCGTTGCTATGCATCTCCTAGATAGATCTTGCGTGAGCGTAGGAATTTTTTTGAAATTGCATGCTACGTTCCCCAACAATTCCTTTACTGCGAGGACAGCTTTTGTGCGACACCTATCCGCGTCATGGTGGCGGTCCTTCAAACAGGGCTTATGCCAACCCCGTCCTCCTCGCTCATCCAGGTGCTCTACGTCCTCGGGTCCCGGCCCTCGAGCGAGGCTCAGCCGCCGCTGGTATGCCAACTCGTGATGCCGTGGTCAAGGCCAGGGGTGAGGGCTCGTGAGCCGGTAAGAGCCCCTGAGGCGCGATGCTTAGGCCCACCCTTTAACGTGCAAGCGATTTGCAAGGGAAAAGGGGGTGGCTGGTCTTGCGTGGGGCTGCGACACGAGGCGCTGGCGGGGCCGCCCGCGATCCTGGCCCCTGATGTCCCTGTTGTCGGTGTTTTGGGAACGGGGGTCCCTAGACTTGCCTGCCTGCAGCCCACAGCGTGGCTAAGCAGCAGGCTGTACGGCCCATCTTCATCAACAAGGCACCCAAGATCCTCGTGAGGGTCCAAGCCTCGTGAGGCGGACGATGCAAGACCTCCTCTGGAGTGGCCGAGCTAGGCAGCCTCGCGAGTATAGATATCAAGGCGAGGCAAACCTCACGAGGCTCTCGTGACGTGAGCCATGACAAACGGCACCAAGCGGGTGCCAGGTGGGCGCCAGCGCGCGCAGCGTCTTTATTTCCTCTTTGGTGCTAAGGAGGCCAGCGCAGGCGAGGAGTACCGAGGCATCAGGCAAAGGTTGCCATATTGGTGCAACGAGACCAAGACCAGGAGGACGGCAAGGCGGAGGTCATCGTGGAGCCCAAGACAGCGTCACCCCAGAGCTTTTCGCGGGCGAAGACCGCTTTTGTCAGGATAGCTTGTACTAGCTGCCCCCCTTCAAATTTTCCCACCGTTGTGGCTCCCTTCCCGCTCGATATTTGGGAAGAGGACCAGGGCCTATATAAGTAGAGCTAGCCACCATAGTAGAGGCATCTCATCTTAGCTCGATCCAACCCGATCGAGAGCCTAGCCACAAGAACACCTCAACCTCAAGAGGCTGTTCTTCCCTTGTACTGTTCATCATCAGCCCAAGAGGCAATCCACCACCACCACATTGGAGTAGGGTATTACACCACAATGGTGGCCCGAACCAGTATAAACCTCGTGTCTTTTTCTGTTGCGAGTTTGTCGAGTTCGTCCGTGAGATCATAGCGAGCAAGGGCGTAGATCGGTAGGAGGGAAAGACTTCGCGCGTACCCCAGTGTTCGAACCTTAAGGGTTTGCCGGAACATCACATCCGACATTTGGCGCGCCAGGTAGGGGTGCGCCGTAGTTTGCCTTCCATCCGTTGTCGCTCCATCGCTCCGTCGTTTACATGGCGGACGCTCGCCATGCTCGAGCTGAGCGTCGGGCTGCCCTCTCTGCCCGCATCGCTCAGACGGCTCCCGTGGGTGGGCCACCTCATCGTTCTCCATCTCCCGCCGCCAACGCTGCCACCGGCCCCGGTGGGGAATGAGCAGCAGGCGTCCTCGCTACATCCTTCGGTGCGGCAGGACGACCGCACCGCTACTCCATCACTGACCCCTGCCGGTTCTTCGTCTCACGCGCACCGCGCTCCCATGGAGGCACGGGCCGCGCTCATTGCGGCGAACGAGCTCCTGCGCTACCGCCCCGTCGACGACCTCTACGAGGAGTGGCTCGACCGCGTCGCCGAGCTCGTCCGCGTCATAGGGGGCTCTCCGGCGCCGTCCCACTCTCTGCCTCCCCCTCAACCAGCCGTGGGCGACGGGGCTCATGGCATGCCTCCACCACCTCAGCCCCAAGACGGCGCCTTGGCACCAAGGCGCGCGGCTCCGCGGCGTGATCCGCCGCGCCCGGCGCCCGCGCGCGAAGAGAGAAGCTGTCAAGAAATCCCGCGACCACGAGAAGCTGCACCAGCGCTCCCGGCACGACCTCGTCAAGACCGCGCGCCGCCCGCAACGGCGCAGCGCGAACCTCGTCAAGACCAAGCTCCACCTTAGAAGCAGGCCCCGGCAACCACGGCCGGCTGCCGCGCCTTCACCCTCGAGCTGCGTAGCATCGCCTGGCCAGGCAAGTTCAAGCCAGATCTGCCTCCTCACTACGACGGCACCACCGACCCCGCGAAGTTCCTGTAGCTCTATGAGCTGGGCATCAAAGCGGCCAACGGCGACGAAAAAGTCATGGCGAACTGGTTTCCCATGGCTCTCAAGGATGGAACCCGCTCCTGGCTCCTGAACCTGCAGCACGGCTCGATCTCCTCCTGGGACGAGATGCACGACCGCTTCGCTGCCAACTTCCAGGGCACTCGCGACCGCCCACCGGCCGCGGGTGATCTACGCCGCATCAAACAACAACCAGGAGAGACCCTCCAGAAGTACATCCAGCGCTTCCAACAACACCCGCCTCAAGATCCCCAAGGTCACGGACAAAGCCATCATCTCCACGTTCTTAGACGGCGTCCATGACGTCAAGATGAAGGAAGAGCTCGCCATCCACGAGGAGCTCTGCACCTCTCAGGAGCTGTTCAACCTGGCGACCAAGTGCGCAAGAGCTGAGGAGGGGCGCCTTTCCCTCCTCGAGCTGCCAGCTGCAGGAGCAGAGGAGAAAAAGACCAAGGCCAAGGACGTGAAGCGCAAGGAGGCAGCTGTGCTCGCAGCGGAGCCCGACACCAAGCGAGGCAGAGATCAGCCCGAGTCATCCAAGAACGGCCGACCGTTCTGCACCTTCCATAACCTGAACACCCACAACACCAGCGACTGTCAAGATCTCAGAGCCATACGGGAAGGACGCTACGGTCGACGCCCCGAGCGCAACGGCCGGGGCTACGGCCGCAGAGGAGGAAGTGGAGGCGGACGCTGGGACAACCGTGGTCCGCGCCAGGAGTGGCGCGACCGGCCTCATGAGGACCGCTGGAAGGACCAACCTCGCGAGGGCGCCTGGAGGGACCAGCCTCGAGAGGATCGCCCCCAGGGCAACACCGGTCTTCCCCCGCTGCCGCCACCAAGAAGGAACGACGACCACCACCAGGACGAGGGGCTCGGGGCTTCCAGGAGCCGCGTGCGATCGCCTGCATCTTGGGCGGCGCCCAGGCCCCAGCCTCTCCGCGCATCTTCAAACAGTTCGCTCGCGAGGTGAACGCGGTGCTCCCCAAGCTCGAGGCCACACGCCCGCTCAGGTGGTCCAAATGTGCCATCACTTTCAACTCGGTAGCTCAGCTCAAGTGCGCAGCCACCGCTGGCGCCCTCCCTATATGTTGTGCTCCCCAGTCATCAGCAATGTGCAAGTCACCAAGACTCTCATCGACGGCGACGCAGGGCTCAACGTCCTGTCCGGCGACACGTTCGACAACCTCCAAGTGCCATATGAACAGCTCCAGCCCACCAAGCCTTTCTCAGGAGTGACCGACGGTTCCACCACACCGATGGGGCAGGTCCGCCTGCCTGTCACCTTCGGGGAGCGCAAGAACTACCGCACCGAGCTCATCGACTTCGATGTCGCGCACATCCGCCTGCCATACAATGCCAACCTCGGGTACCTAGCCCTGGCCAAGTTCATGGCAGTCACTCATCATGGCTACAACGTCCTCAAGATGCCAGGAAGCGGAGGAATCATCACGGTCCCATGTGAAAGAGAGGGATGCGGTGTGCTCCCTTGAGCGCGCATTTCAAGCCGCAGTAATCGACGACCCTGACAGCAGAAGTGAAGGCCCTCCAGAGACCGTCCCCAAGAAGAAGCAGCCGCGCCGCGCAGGATCTCAGGAGGATGGCGTCGCACCAGGAGCCTCGTCAGGATCAGCGCCCACTCCAGGGGCGCCTCCCTCCATCGCATAGGAAGGCGCGCCTGGCGCCCTCCTCGGGCAGGGCTCGGGGGCTCTCTTCCGGAGGGCCTCAGACCTTGCCAACCTCACGAGGGAGGTGCTTGGGCACCACTTGGAAGCGTGCCTCGCGGCACATGTTCCTCAGGAGAGCACAGAGCAAGGAGTGCCCACCACTTAGGAGTTCATCACCAAGACCACCCAGGAACTGCAAGGAGCAAGAGCCATGCGCGGCCACAACCGCTCACAAGGCGCAGCTCCCCATCCAGGCGAGGATGCCGGCCTGCGTGTCTGCATCAACGTCCCAGGGCTCAATAGGGCCGCATCTCAGGAGCGCTTCTGGCCATCGCGTGTGGGCCACTGCGGGGGTCCACCACACAGCTATGTTTGCATGCCCTTCGGCTTGCCGAGCGTGGCGTCGGCCTATCAGCGCAAAATGTGGCAAGTCCTGGCGGCTCAGGAGGCCAGGTTCCACGCCGTCCTGGAGGAAATGGACACGGTATTCAGGGAACCTCCTGAACCCCCAGAGCCTCCCGAGGCTCAGGGTCCCGGTGGCTCATGAGGAGTCATTTCTTCAACGCACGCCTTTAGCTGCACCAACTCTACTTCGTCTACAGAACCAGGTGACATCTTCCAAGTTCATTTAAGCTGGGAGCGCCCCTCGGGCTGCATTATTCCCAGGCCACATGGGTCTGTCCCTGTGGCATGTATCCCTTTTGCTTATGTCTTTAGCTTACCTTGCTGGGGGCGCCCCTCGGGCTGCATCATCCCCAAGCCGCTCGGGTCGGACCCGGTGGCATGTATCTTCCTGCATTTACCCAAGTTGATCTGCTCTTCATGCTTAACCTGCCAACTGCTATCACCTGCTCGATCATCGCCTCCCCGGGGCCTTCACACAGGCACGGCGCTGGTGCATGGGTCCATCCCTGCCACGCCGACAAATCTGAGTGGTCGAGCTCTGGCTCGCGGCACACGCCGCGCACGTCACCTCACCAGGCCCTCAGTTCCTTCACCTCACCCAGAGCAACCAGCGGCAGGCTAACAGCTGTAACGGCAAACCGTGTTTCTTCTTGTGCCTGTTCACAGGGATCCCGAGGGAAGGATAGCAGGCGGCACCGCGAGTCTCTTTTTCTCTTGTGCAATTCACTTGCGCGTTAAAAGGGGGGCTCCTGAGCATCGCGACTCAGGAGCTCTTACTGGCTCTCCAGCCCTCACCCCCTGGCCTTGATCACGGCATCGCGACCTGGCATACCAGCGGCAACGAGCTCGCTCGAGGGCCGGGACCTGAGGACGTAGAGCACTAAGGAGAGCATGAGGGAAGGGGAACTCGTATGGGCCGACCTGGCTATGCCGCACGAGTTGGCGCGCAGCCCTAGCTCAACATCAGGAATCGCCGTGAAGTCAGCAAGATAAGTTTTGCCCTAGGATCGGCTAAATATCTGGGCCTAATGGTCACTCACGCCATGCCGCAGCCCCGTTGCGGCCAAGTCATTTCCCTTTCTTGCTTTACCATGGCTGCTTGAGCGCTAAGGGGGACCTCCTGAGCATCGTGCCTCAGGGGCTCTTACTGGACCTCGGGCCGCACACCTCCTGGCCTTGACCACGGCACGCGACCTGGCATACCAGCGACGGCTGTAGCCTGCCTGGGGACCGGGACCTGTCAGCGTAGAGCAACAAGCCATCGCGAGGAAAGAAAGGGGGGACCGAGCCTTAACGGGACATGCGCTCACCAAGTTTTCATAACAAGGAAGATAAGCACCAAAGACATTACAGACCCTTACATGCCCCCACGGGGTGATTCATGATTCTTCGCAGGAAACAAAAGCTGATACTAAGGGGATCTGGAGCAAGGCAAGGAAGCAGCAATGAAGCAAAGAACTGCCCGCGCCAGCCTTTGTCAGGGCAAGCAGTTGCCGAGGCAGCGTGGGGAAGCGGAGACGCCCACGTCCAATCAACTGCCACGCGTCAACCGAGGCCGCAGGCTTTTTGGGCCCGCGGTGCTCCAAACTTGACCCTTGGTTTTGCCGCAAAGCCAAGCCCGAGCGCACCTTGGGCCCGAGGGCTACTGTCAGCGTTCTGGGAACGGGGGTCCCCAGACTTGCCTGCCTGCGGCCCACAGCGTGGCTAAGCAGCAGGCCGTACGGCCCATCTTCATCAACAAGGCACCCAAGACCCTCGCGAGGGTCCAAGCCTCACGAGGCGGACGACGCAAGACCTCCTCTGGAGGTGGCCAAGCCAGGTAGGCTCGCGAGGAGCAGAGATATCAAGGCGAGGCAAACCTCACGAGGCTCTCGTGACGTGAGCCATGACGAACGGCAGCAAGCGGGTGCCAGGCGGGCGCCAGCGCGCACAGCATCTTTATTTCCTCTTTGGTGCTAAGGAGGCCAGCGCAGGCGAGGAGTACCGAGGCATCAGGCAAAGGTTGCCATATTGGTGCAACGAGACCAAGACCAGGAGGATGGCAAGGCGGAGGTCATCGTGGAGCCCAAGACAGCGTCACCCCAGAGCTTTTCGCAGGCTAAGACTGCTTTTGTCAGGATAGCTTGTACTAGCTGTCCCCCTTCAAATTTGCCCGCCGTTGTGGCTCCCTTCCCGCTCGATATTTGGGAAGATGACCAGGGCCTATATAAGTAGAGCTAGCCACCATAGTAGAGGCATCTAATCTTAGCTTGATCCAACCCGATCGAGAGCCTAGCCACAAGAACACCTCAACCTCAGGAGGCTGTTCTTCCCTTGTACTGTTCATCATCAGCCCAAGAGGCAATCCACCACCACCACACTAGAGTAGGGCATTACACCACAACGGTGGCCCGAACCAGTATAAACCTCGTGTCTTTCTGTGTTGCGAGTTCGTCGAGTTCGTCCGCGAGATCTTTGCGAGCAAGGGCGTAGATCGATAGGAGAGAAAGACTTCGCGCGCACCCCAGTGTTCGAACCTTAAGGGTTTGCCGGAACCCCACATCTGAAACCTGTGGTTTGGCAGAAGAAAGAAAGCGAATCCGCACTTGTTGTCCTGTTGGCGATCTTTCTGCAAGGAAACGATGGCCCTGAGGACCTGATGAGGTGACGTGCTGTGAAGCCCCGAGACCGACGCTCCAGACGGTTTCCATATTTTTCGTTATCGTTGTGTGTATTTATTTATTTGTTGCATTCATCATCGCATCATCCGCATTGCATCCGCATGTTTTCTTAAAACTCTTAGTTCGTTTGTAGTTGCCGCGTCTCTCCGTTGTCCGTTCCGAGACCAACCGGGTTTTTGAGTCCCTCTTGTCTGGCCGCTTAATCTCCTTGCTCAGTGCACAAACCCCCTTGTGTGCGCGCCCGAAGCTGTCCCGAACCCGAACCGCTCAGTCGCGACCATTGGATCCGGATCATCCCCAAATATCTATAAAACATCTCCATTTTCTTATTTGGACTCCCTACCTATTTATTCTCGACCGTCCGATCTAATCGGAGGGTCCAAGATCCGTCCCCATACATATTTAAACAGATCAACCCCTAACTCTAGCCCTAGCCTGTCCAATCCATCCAATCCTCCTCGCGCCGCCACCCACTGACTTCTCCACCTGGTCTCCCCCTTCCTCGGGATCTGTCCAGTCCTTCCACCCACCCCTCCTCGATTTCAGCCACCGGCCAGTCGCCTTCGAACCTACCCAACCGGCGCTCTCCTCTGGATCCCCTCGATCCACCAACCAGTGGCAGAAACACCCGCAGGAGAGAGCCAGGGGCTCGATCCCCTGCTCATGCCCAAGCTTCTCCAACCTCTGCATCATCCCGCTCATCTACATCGACAGCCAGGCCCCGAGGCCACGCGCTCCTCCCCTCACGCAACACCTCGTCGTCCTCGAGCCAGGAGCCCCTCGTTCGAGCGCCAACCGCCTCCCCCCGCTCGTCACCTCGTCGTCTCTCTGCACACACGCCTCCCTCCGGCCCTCGACCGCGTGGAGCTCGCCAGTGCAGCCTCCCGCCAGGTCGTCCCGCCCCGCCAAGTCCCTCTGGAGCCTGCAGTCACCTCAACCGCGTGCCGTCTTCCCCCTCAACAACCTCCCGCAGGACCCTCCTGCTCCGCAAGTCCAGGCCGCGGCCTCCTTTGGCCTGCCTCGCCTCTCCCGCGTCACCGGAGCCCCGGCGACCCCCTCCTGGACCTGCTGCCGCCGCCAAGTTCCCCTGCCTACATCGCCTGAAGCCGCCACGCCCCTGTTTCCTCTACTTCAAGGATGAGCCACGCGCTCGCGTTGACCGACTCCAGATCGACCGCGCCCCCTCCACCTCCTCGTTTGGTCCAGCCAAGGCCCAGCTCGCCAGCGCCTCGCCTCGGCCCACCTCGACCTCCTTCGCACCGGATCCGTCCCCCTCGTCCATCCCCTCGTCGTCGGAGGTTGCCGCCATGCCCTGCATCCCGCATCGCCAGCCGCCGTCCCCTGCTTCACGAACGAGACGGCCAGCGCTGCCCCTTCGTTGACTTGGTCCAGCGCCAGCGTGGCCGGCCTCCAAGTCCCAGCGCGCCTCCAGCCCAGCTGATTCTCCGCTTCTGGCCCAAGAGCCCGATGTGAGGAGCCACCCAAACCCTCCCCCCTGTGCACTGTTGGGCTAGCCGGTTTCGGCCCATGTCATGTTTTTTATTTCCTCTCTGGACGAATTTAGCTATTATCGAGGATTTACAGATTTGCTGGAAAACCCTCTTTGTTCATGCATATCATAATTCACTAATCAAGTATCGGATTAAATTTTTTTAATAAAATGTAAAATGTTTAGAATTTCATCTAGTTTCACAATATGCTACTCTCATCCATGTTAAAAATGTTCAACTTGCTGTTTGCATTAATTTGCTTAAATGCCATGCTAAAATGCTTTATTTCATAACTAAATAACCGTAGCTCCATTTAAAATAAACTTTATATGTAAATGGGGTGGAAAATGCATAGAACAACTTGGTACACTTTATTTTGCTGTTTAACAACATTAAAATTGTGTTTAGGGCAGAACAGTAGCAAATTCGAAATATGCATATGAGGATTTTCCGGAATTGTTGTTTGTTGTTCCGACGTCATTTAAACTTGCCTAAATAATTAGTTTACTTATGCTTCACCCCTTGCCATGTTTAATAACATTTAATATTGTTGGGTACATAAACGGGAGAGAACTAAATAATGGATGTGGTGTTTCGTCAATATGCAACTCGTTGCATATTGAGCTCTGCTTAATTTGTAGTATTATTTGTTGCACTTTGTCATGCCATGCCTCATTAAACCGGACATGCATCATACTTGATTGTGCATCATGCCATGTTTATGTGATGGTTGTTTACTATGATGTTCGCTTCTTTCCGGTTGCGCTTCTCCTTCTTTCCGGTTGCGCTTCTCCTTGATAGTTTCGGTTACGTTGCGATTGTGAGGATCCGTTCGACTACGTCCGTTTGTCTTCTTCATGGACTCGTTCTTCTTCCTTGCGGGATCTCAGGCAAGATGACCATACCCTCGAAATCACTTATATCTTTGCTTGCTAGTTGTTCGCTCTATTGTTTTGCCGCGCTACCTACCACTTGCTATATCATGCCTCCCATATTGCCATGTCAAGCCTCTAACCATCCTTTCCTAGCAAACCATTGTTTGGCTAAGTTACGGCTTTTGCTCAGCCCTTCTTATAGCGTTGCTAGTTGCAGGTGAAGTTGAAGTTGGTTCCATGTTGGAACATGGATATGTTGGGATATCACAATATCTCTTATTTAATTTAATGCATCTATATACTTGGTAAAGGGTGGAAGGCTCGGCCTTTTGCCTGGTGTTTTGTTCCACTCTTGCCGCCCTAGTTTCCGTCATACCGGTGTTATGTTCCTTGATTTTGCGTTCCTTATGCGGTTGGGGATTTATGGGACCCCCTTGATAGTTCGCTTTGAATAAAACTCCTCTAGCAAGGCCCAACCTTGGTTTTACATTTGCCTACCTAAGCCTTTCCCTTGGGTTTTCGCGAGCCCGAGGGTCATCTTATTTTACCCCCCGGGCCAGCGCTCGTCGTGACTGTGGGTCCAACCTATCAACCGCCGGTGGCCACCAGGGGCAACTCTGGGCTCGCCTACCGGAAGTTTGGACAATCCGGTGGTGCCCTGAGAACGAGATATGTGCAGCTCCTATCTGGATTTGTCGGCACAGTCCGATGGCTTTGCTGGTCTTGTTTTACCATTGTCAAAATGTCTTGTAACTGGGATTCCGAGACTGATCGGGTCTTCTCGGGAGAAGGAATATCCTTCGTTGACCGTGAGAGCTTATGATGGGCTAAGTTGGGACACCCCTGCAGGGTATAAACTTTCGAGAGCCATGCCCGCGGTTATGTGGCAGATGGGAATTTGTTAATGTCCAGTTGTAGAGAACTTCACACTTGACTTAATTAAAATACATCAACCGTGTGTGTAGTTGTGATGGTCTCCTTTCGGCGGAGTCCGGGAAGTGAACACGGTCTTGAGTTATGCTTGAACGTAAGTAGCTTCAGGATCACTTCTTGATCATTTCTAGCTTCTCGACCGTGCGTTGCTTCTCTTCTCGCTCTCATTTGCGTATGTTAGCCACCATATATGCTTAGTGCTTGCTGCAGCTCCACCACATTACCCCTTTCCTACCCATAAGCTTAAATAGTCCTGATCTCGCGGGTGTGAGATTGTTGAGTCCTGGTGACTCACAGATTCTACCAAAACAGTTGCAAGTGCCGAGGATACCAGTGTAGATGACGCAACCGAACTCAAGTGGGAGTTCGACGAGGACCTTGGTCGTTACTATGTTTCGTTTCCTGATGATCAGTAGTGGTGCCCAGTTGGGACGATCGGGGATCTAGCATTTGGGGTTGTCTTCTTTCATTTTGGGTCCGTAGTCGGACTATGTGTGTATTTTGTATGATGTATGAATTTATTAATGTATTGTGTGAAGTGGCGATTGTAAGCCAACTCTTTATCCCATTCTTGTTCATTACATGGGATTGTGTGAAGATGACCCTTCTTGCGACAAAACCACCATGCGGTTATGCCTCCAAGTCGTGCCTCGACACGTGGGAGATATAGCCGCATCGTGGGTGTTACAAGTTGGTAATCAGAGCCATCCCCGACTTAGGAGCCCCCTGCTTGATCGAATCGCTGGCGTTGTTGAGTCTAGAACAAAAATGTTTTGAGTCTTAGGATTATATATATCGAGAGTAGGATTCTTTTTACTCCTCAGTCCCTTCGTCGCTCTGGTGAGGCCTCCTGACGTAGAAGTTTTGACTTTCCTCTCCTCAAATTTCACTAAAAAAAAATTTAGGATCACGCGGGTATCTTGGAATCGTTCCGATGGTTTTGTGACGAGAACATTATTCTTGGTGCCTCCTGACATTTAGGGGTTGTGGCAGTGTCCCGGGGAGTTGAGCTCCGAGGTGTTGTCGTCACAATTTTATTGTTGCAGTTCTGGAATACCTGAGTTTCGCCGACATCGAAAATCTCTTTTATGCAGTTTGTTGGTGAGATCACCTCGACGCCACCCAGTACTGGGGCGGGAGTTCGGGAGTATTGCCATAACTCGTATAACGGATGCTTTTCGTAGGTTGAGGTACACGATTTCCAGAGTTTTCTTGGTTATGTGTTGACGGATGGATACAGCTTGATCTAGGTATTGTTAGTTTGGGTGAGATATATTGCGTCCCCTGTATCCCCAACACCAGATTTCATAACCAGAAAGTTTCGAGAGTTTATAAGTGGG
Source organism: Triticum aestivum (assembly GCF_018294505.1). Taxonomy (NCBI): domain Eukaryota; kingdom Viridiplantae; phylum Streptophyta; class Magnoliopsida; order Poales; family Poaceae; genus Triticum; species Triticum aestivum. The sequence continues at coordinate 92,853,592 of NC_057805.1, forward strand.
AATTCAAGTATCTCGTAGGATATCTTTCCAACACACACATGATACGATATGGGATCTATCATATGTTTGTTTCCAGCTTATTCTGCAAGCCAAATCCTTTGTTTTTGTTTTGTTTTGTGGTATTCAAGTTGCTTCAATGCCAAGTGTTGATTCCATACCTTATTCTAAGCGGTGTTCTCATATTTCTATGTGGTTGCTAATCCTTTCGATCATCGAGGTTGTCATGTTAATTCTTTTCAACCGGCGCGATTCTCTTCAAGTTAACCCGATCCTTTCAATTTGTGCAAGACCAATTCTTGGTTTTCTCAACGGTGTTCATTTCATCCGACCCAAGTTGCCTTTGTTTTCCCGCCCTCCCACCCTTTTTCTTCAACGACTCGGATTTCTTAATCAAGTATCCTTTTATTGATGGGAAGTCCCCCCATTCTTTTCCATCAATGTTCTTATCCGGTGATTCTCATGAAGATACTAACGGAGCTTCAAGTTTATCATTCTTCGTTCTCTTTTCTTCTTCGGTGGATTCAATTCAAGCTTTCGGTGTTGATCATATTCCTTTTATCATTTCAAATGTTTTCTCATGCCGGTGCACCTCTTAATCGTTCACTTCTTGTTATCCATTTGTTCTGGAGCGCTGAAGATATCTCAGAAGATTCGCATTTCCATTCCCAATCCGTTCAAGCTATCTCGAGGTTGTTATCTCTTTTGAGCCATTTAATTCAACCGGCGCAATCTTTCTTTTAATCATTCAACGGTGTATCTTTTGAGTGGGCCCTAACCCACAGGTCTTTTCCCAGGATCTTACCTGACTCTTCTAATTTTTACCGGAGCTATTCCCAAATTCTTTTCAAAGTTTGACGTAAGAATGAATTATCATCAGTCATATTCCTTCTCCAAGATCGCTTTCAAAACATTTTCATCGTTGGTTCAACATTTCTATTCTTCATTGTTCTGGAGTGCCTCAATAATTCATGGTGGTTCTCATCACCATTCTCAACATTTGAAGACCGAAGAAGGATTTCTCCTAAATCTTGGTCCGTTCTCTTGAAGATTCATAGTTCTAGCTTATGCCATCCTCTCATAATTGTTTTCGATTCTGAGAATTCTTTTCATAACCATCCGGAGCATTTCATGAGTTGTTTCCACTTCTTTCCTCCGAAGGCCATCATGTCATAATTCCTCATTCTCAGCTTTCAGCTCTCGTTCTCCAAATCTTACCGGTGCATCGCTCAAGTATTCCAAGTCAGCTCGTGATCTCTTCATTCTCTTGTATCTAAATTTCCCCAAGTATCTTCATTCATTTTCCAATTCTTCCCGGTGTTTCTTTATCTTTTCTTCGTTCATTTTCAATTCTTACGGTGGTTCGTTCAAGAGCTCTCTTCCTTCGTTATCATATAGATTCATTCGTTCTTTCCAATCCTACCGGTGATTCATTGAAGACCTTCCCAAGTTTGCGCCATATCTATCTTAATCCTTTCTACGAGAACAAGTAGTATGCCAAATCCATTGCTTCTCATCAATTTAATTGGTGAAGGATGAGCATAATGTAATTCTTATTCTTGTTTCATCGAGTAAATTCAATTCCTTATTCCGGAGGTTCATCAAAAATCTTGATTTCATTTGTTCATCTTTCTTTCCGGAGTTCCAAGTTTTCTCCTATCCTCTTAGGGAAAGAAGTTTTTCATCGCCTTGGTGCTCTCACTCAAATCAAAGGCTTCCTTTAGTGGCCGTTTGTCACCTCATAATTTTGAGAAGTTTTCCATAAGCCCACTACAAGCTTATTCGTTTCGTTGTTGGTTTTCCAACAACTCCGTTCTAACCTTCTTGGAAGGGTGCTTTCCAAGATCATTTGTGGCAGAAGTTGGCATTTTCTTCTCCATTCCTTTATTCCAATGATCTATCTTCTATTTCTTCTTCCGGAGGCATGGTGATGTTGCTCTCTTCACTCATCATCTCGAATTGTGAGGATCGTGTTCTTTTCTTGCTTATCCATTTAAGCGGAGTGTTGTGTCTATCACTCCTCTTCTAACCAGAGTCTCATCCAAGTGCTTTCATTTTGCCAAGTTCATATTCTATGCCTTCCATTTCCAACTGGAGTTTTGTCGTAATTGATATTTATCGTTCCTTGTCCATCTCGTTTCAACCGGAGTGCTTGCATGTACTTCTTGTCCATTGTAACCCTTTTCTTATGTCTTTCAACTGACATGGTTCTCGTAATGTTCCTTGTTCCTCTTTTCTAACAGAGTGTTTTCAACTTCGTTCATCTCCGTTGTATTCTTTCTTTCAAGTTTTCAACCTCTCAAGGTTCGTTGGTTTCACTCGTTTGTCAAACAAGCAACTTAGTTTTACCTCTTCCTCTTCCGCTTCTCTCCGGTGCCATCCTTAGATCTCGGGACGAGATCTCTTGTAAGTGGAGGAGTGTTGTGACGCCCCGAGACCGACGCTCTAGTCGGCTTCCATATTTTTCGTTACCGTTGTGTGTATTTATTTATTTGTTGCATTCATCATCGCATCATCCGCATTGCATCCGCATGTTTTCTTAAAACTCTTAGTTCGTTCGTAGTTGCCGCGTCTCTCCGTTGTCCGTTCCGAGACCAACCGGGTTTTCGAGTCCCTCTTGTCTGGCCGCTTAATCTCCTTGCTCAGTGCACAAACCCCCTTGTGTGCGCGTCCGAAGCTGTCCCGAACCCGAACCGCTCAGTCGTGACCATTGGATCCGGATCATCCCCAAACATCTATAAAACATCTCCATTTTCTTATTTGGACTCCCTACCTATTTATTCTCGACTGTCCGATCTAATCAGAGGGTCCAAGATCCGTCCCCATACATATTTAAATAGATCAACCCCTAACCCTAGCCCTAGCCCGTCCAATCCATCCAATCCTCCTCGCGCCGCCACCCACTGGCTTCTCCATCTGGTCTCCCCCTTCCTCGGGATCTGTCCGGTCCTTCCACCCACCCCTCCTCGATTTCAGCCACCGACCAGTCGCCTTCGAACCTACCCAACCGGCGCTCTCCTCTGGATCCCCTCGATCCACCAACCAGCGACAGAAACACTCGCAGGAAAGAGCCAAGGGCTTGATCCCCTGCTCATGCCCGAGCTTCTCCAACCTCTGCATCGTCCCGCTCCTCTGCATCGATAGCCAGGCCCAAAGGCCACGCGCTCCTCCCCTTGCGCAACACCTCGTCGTCCTCGAGCCAGGAGCCCCTCGTTCGAGCGCCAACCACCTCCCCCCGCTCGTCACCTCGTCGTCTCTCCGCACGCACGCCTCCCTCCGGCCGTCGACCGCGTGGAGCTCGCCAGTGCAGCCTCCCGCCAGGTCGTCCCGCCCCGCCAAGTCCCTCTGGAGCCTGCAGTCACCTTGACCGCGCGCCGTCTTCCCCCTCAACCACCTCCCGCGGGACCCTCCTGCTCCGCAAGTCCAGGCCGTGGCCTCCTCTGGCCTCCCTCGCCTCTCCCGCGTCACCGGAGCCCCGGCAACCCCCTCCTGGACCTGCTGCTGCCGCCAAGTTCCCCTGCCTACATCGCCTGAAGCCGTCACGCCCCTGCTTCCTCTGCTTCGAGGACGAGCCACGCGCTCGCGTTGACCAACTCCAGATCGACCTCGCCCCCTCCACCTCCTCGTTCGGTCCAGCCAAGGCCCAGCTCGCCAGCGCCTCGCCTCGGCCCTCCTCGACCTCCTTCGCACCGGATCCGTCCCCCTCGTCCATCCACTCGACGCCGGAGGTCGCCGCCATGCCCTACATCCCGCATCGCTAGCCGCCGTCCCCTGCTTCACGAACGAGACGGCCAGCGCTGCCCCTTCGTTGACTTGGTACAGCGCCAGCGTGGCCGGCCTCCAAGTCCCAGCGCGCCTCCAGCCCAGCTGATTCTCCGCTTCTGGCCCAAGAGCCCGATGTGAGCAGCCACCCAAACCCTCCCCCCAGTGCACTGTTGGGCTAGCCGGTTTCGGCCCATGTCATGTTTTTTATTTCCTCTCTGGACGAATTTAGCTATTATCGAGGATTTACAGATTTGCTGGAAAACCCTCTTTGTTCATGCATATCATAATTCACTAATCGAGTATCGGATTAAAATGTTTTAATAAAATGTAAAATGTTTAGAATTTCATCTAGTTTCACAATATGCTACTCTCATCCATGTTAAAAATGTTCAACTTGCTGTTTGCATTAATTTGCTTAAATGCCACACTAAAATGCTTTATTTTATAACTAAATAACCGTAGCTCCATTTAAAATAAACTTTATATGTAAATGGGGTGGGAAAATGCATAGAACAACTTGGTACACTTTATTTTGCTGTTTAACAACATTGAAATTGTGTTTAGGGCAGAACAGTAGCAAATTCGAAATATGCATATGAGGATTTTCCGGAATTGTTGTTTATTGTTCGGACCTCATTTAAACTTGCCTAAATAGTTAGTTTACTTATGCTTCACCCCTTGCCATGTTTAATAACATTTAATATTGTTGGGTACATAAACGGGAGAGAACTAAATAATTGATGTGGTGTTTCGTCAATATGCAACTCGTTGCATATTGAGCTCCGCTTAATTTGTAGTATTATTTGTTGCACTTTGTCATGCCATGCCTCATTAAACCGTACATGCATCATACTTGATTGTGCATCATGCCATGTTTATGTGATGGTTGTTTACTATGATGTTTGCTTCTTTCCGGTTGCGCTTCTCCTTCTTTCCGGGGTCGCTTCTCCTTGATAGTTTCGGTTACATTGCGATTGTGAGGATCCGTTCGACTACGTCCGTTTGTCTTCTTCATGGACTTGTTCTTCTTCCTTGCGGGATCTCAGGCAAGATGACCATACCCTCGAAATCACTTCTATCTTTGCTTGCTAGTTGTTCGCTCTATTGCTTTGCCGCGCTACCTACCACTTGCTATATCATGCCTCCCATATTGCCATGTCAAGCCTCTAACCATCCTTTCCTAGCAAACCGTTGTTTGGCTAAGTTACCGCTTTTGCTCAGCCCTTCTTATAGCGTTGCTAGTTGTAGGTGAAGTTGAAGTTGGTTCCATGTTGGAACATGGATATGTTGGGATATCACAATATCCCTTATTTAATTTAATGCATCTATATACTTGGTAAAGGATGGAAGGCTCGGCCTTTTGCCTGGTGTTTTGTTCCACTCTTGCCGCCCTAGTTTCCGTCATACCGGTGTTATGTTCCTTGATTTTGCGTTCCTTACGCGGTTGGGGATTTATGGGACCCCCTTGATAGTTCGCTTTGAATAAAACTCCTCCAGCAAGGCCCAACCTTGGTTTTACATTTGCCTACCTAAGCCTTTCCCTTGGGTTTTCGCGAGCCCGGGGGTCATCTTATTTTACCCCCCGGGCCAGCGCTCGTCGTGAGTGTTGGTCCAACCTGTCAACCGCCGGTGGCCACCAGGGGCAACTCTGGGCTCGCCTACCGGAAGTTTGGACAATCCGGTGTGCCCTGAGAACGAGATATGTGCAGCTCCTATCGGGATTTGTCGGCACAGTTGGTCGGCTTTGCTGGTCTTGTTTTACCATTGTCGAAATGTCTTGTAGCCGGGATTCCGAGCCTGATCGGGTCTTCCCGGGAGAAGGAATATCCTTCGTTGACCGTGAGAGCTTATGATGGGCTAAGTTGGGACACCCCTGCAGGGTATAAACTTTCGAGAGCCATGCCCGCGGTTATGTGGCAGATGGGAATTTGTTAATGTCCGGTTGTAGAGAACTTGACACTTGACTTAATTAAAATACATCAACCGTGTGTGTAGTTGTGATGGTCTCCTTTCGGCTGAGTCCGGGAAGTGAACACGGTCTTGAGTTATGCTTGAACGTAAGTAGCTTCAGGATCACTTCTTGATCATTTCTAGCTTCTCGACCGTGCGTTGCTTCTCTTCTCGCTCTCATTTGCGTATGTTAGCCACCATATATGCTTAGTGCTTGCTGCAGCTCCACCACATTACCCCTTTCCTACCCATAAGCTTAAATAGTCCTGATCTCGCGGGTGTGAGATTGTTGAGTCCTGGTGACTCACAGATTCTACCAAAACAGTTGCAAGTGCCGAGGATACCAGTGCAGATGACGCAACCGAACTCAAGTGGGAGTTCGACGAGGACCTTGGTCGTTACTATGTTTCGTTTCCTGATGATCAGTAGTGGTGCCCAGTTGGGACGATCGGGGATCTAGCATTTGGGGTTGTCTTCTTTCATTTTGGGTCCGTAGTCGGACTATGTGTGTATTTTGTATGATGTATGAATTTATTAATGTATTGTGTGAAGTGGCGATTGTAAGCCAACTCTTTATCCCATTCTTGTTCATTACATGGGATTGTGTGAAGATGACCCTTCTTGCGACAAAACCACCATGCGGTTATGCCTCCAAGTCGTGCCTCGACACGTGGGAGATATAGCCGCATCGTGGGCGTTACACGTGCGCGGGGCCGGCCGCGAGCCAGAGCTCGGTCTCTCAGGTTTATCGGTGCTGCAGGAATGGACCCGAGCATAGACGTCGTGCCAGTAGCCCCCGTTGCAGGACAAGCAGGAGGCAGGTTAGCAACGTGTAGGGGACGCGAGGGGCGGCTCCACAAACAATGAAACAACAGGGGTAATGCTAACAGCCATAAGGACATAAGGCATGCAAACTGGTTCGGAGTACACGAATCAAAATGGTGCGGCTACAGGACTGGTCCTGCCAACTTGAGGAGAATGAAGCCCGAGGGGCGCCCTCAATTGAACAAACCAAAAAGGGTCACCTCGCACCGTTGCCAAAGAAGTGTTGGAATAGCTGACGACGCGTGCCGCAGAAGTCGCCCCTCACGAGTCGTCCGTCTCCTGAGGCTCATGAGGCTCCGGAGGCCCGGGAGGCTCGCGAGGGTCCGTCACCTCCTCCGTCTGGACCACCTTGCGCCTCGCCTCGTGAGCCTCCAGGATGGCCCGCATGTGGCGCTGGTGCGCAGGAGCTGCGTTTGGCAGACCAAAAGGCATGCGAACGTAGCTATGAGGGGAGCCCTCACACCGGCCGACGCGGGACGGCCAGAAGAGCTCCCGAGACGCGGCTCTATTGAGCCCTAGGATGTTGACACAGAGGCGCAGCTTGCTGCCCGCGTTAGGGGCGGGAGCTGCGCCGGGTGGTGCTGGGCGATGCTCGCCTCGCATGGCTCTTGCCTCCTGAAGCTCCTCGGTCGCCTTGGTGATGAACTCCTGAGCACCTGGCGTCTCGCGCCCTACGCTCTTCTCGCGGAAGCGTGCGTCAAAGCACGCCTCCACATGGTGCCCGAACGCCTCCCTCGTGACGTTGGCCAGGTTTGAGGCCCTCCAGAGGAGAGACCCCCAAGCCCAACTTAAGAGGGGCGCTGGGCGCGCCTTCCTATGAGAGGGGGGAAGGTGCCCCATCAGTGGGCGCGAGGCCCGAGGCACGATCGTCGGACATCCCACCCTCCTGAGATCCTCGGCGGACTAGTTGTTTCTTCTTCTTGGGGATGACCACAGGGGTAGATGGCACCTTCGTCATCTGGGTTCTCGACCGCCGCAGCCTGATAGGCCCGCTCGAGGGAGCACACTGCATCCCTCTCGTCGCAGGTGACCATGATGATGTCGCCGCTTCCTGGCATCTTGAGGACGTTGTAGCCGTGGTGAGTTGCGGCCATGAACTTGGCCAGGGCTGGATACCCAAGGATGGCATTGTACGGGAGGCGAATGTGGGCGACGTTGAAGTCGATGAGATCAGTGTGGTAGTTGTCGCGCTTGCTGAAGGTGACAGGGAGGCGGATCTGCCCTATGGGGACAGTGGAGCCATCGGTCACCCCCGAGAAAGGCTTGGTAGGGTGAAGCTGGTCGTACGACACCTGGAGCGTGTTGAACATCTCGACAGAGAGGACGTTGAGCCACGCGCCTCCATCGGTGAGTGTCTTGGTGACGAGGATGTTGCTGATGGTGGGCGAGCAGAGCATCGGAAGTGCGTCGGTGATACGTCCATTTTGCATCATGTTTTCCTACTATTGTTTATGATGTTTTTATGCATAATAATGCTTTTTGGAGTAATTGTAATGCCTTTTCTCTCATAATATGCAAGGTACACACAAAGAGGGAGAATTTCGGCAGCTGGAAATCTAGACCTGGAAAACCTACATCAGGCTACCTATTCTGCACAACTCCAAACAAGCTGAAACTTTACGGAGATTTTTTATGGAATATATGATGAATATTGGAGCAAATAAGTACCGGAGGGGGCCACCCAGGTGAGCAAAATACACCAGGGTGCGCCTGGGTTGTGCTCATCCAGCCCCACCTCCGGTGCCCATCTTCTGGTATATAAGTCATTTTGACCTAGAAAAAATAAGGAGAGGACTTTCGGGACGGAGCGCCGCTGTCTCGAGGCGGAACTTGGGCAGGAGCACTTTTGCCCTCCGGTGGAGCGATTCCGCCAGGGGAACTTCCCTCCCGGAGGGGGAAATCATCATCATCATCGTCACCAACAACACTCCCATCTTGGGGAGGGCAATCTCCATCAACATCTTCTACAGCACCATCTCATCTCAAACACTAGTTCATCTCTTGTGTTCAATCTTTGTACCGGAACTATAGATTGGTGCCTGTTGGTGACTAGTAGTGTTGATTACATCTTGTAGTTGATTACTATATGGTTTATTTGGTGGAAGATTATATGTTCAGATCCATTATGCTATTTAATACCTCTCTGATCTTGAGCATGATTATCATTTGTGAGTAGTTACTTTTGTTCTTGAGGTCACGGGAGAAATCATGTTGCAAGTAATCATGTGAACCTGAAATGTGTTCGATATTTTGATAGTATGTATGTTGTGATTCCCTTAGTGGTGTCATGTGAACGTCGACTACATGACACTTCACCATACTTGGGCCTAAGGGAATGCATTGTGGAGTTGTTATTAGATGATGGGTTGCGAGAGTGACAGAAGCTTAAACCCTAGTTTATGCGCTATGCTGTAAGGGACCGATTGGATCCAAAAGTTTAATGCTATGGTTAGAATTTATTCTTAATACTTTTCTCATAGTTGCGGATGCTTGCGAGGGGGTTAATCATAAGTAGGAGGTTTGTTCAAGTAAGAACGACACCTAAGCACCGGTCCACCCACATATCAAATTATCAAAGTAGCGAACACGAATCGAACCAACATGATGAAAGTGACTAGATGAAATTCCCATGTACCCTCAAGAACGCTTTGCTTACAATAAGAGATCGTTTTGGCCTGTCCTTTACCTCAAAAGGATTGGGCTACCTTGCTGCACTTTTGTTACTATTATCGTTACTTGCTCATTACAAATTATCTTGCTATAAAACTACTATGTTACTTACAATTTCAGCACTTGCAGACATTACCTTGCTAAAAACCACTTGTCATTTCCTTCTGCTCCTCGTTGGGTTCGACACTCTTACTTATCAAAAAGAGCTACAATTGATCCCCTATACTTGTGGGTCATCAGCCGGCAGTGGCCGCGCACTTGAGCTGGTCAGTAGAGTCGAAGGTGATAGCGTACTTGGACCACCTGAGCGGACGCGACGCCTCGAGCTTGGGGAGGGCCGCGTTCACCTCGTGAGTGAACTTCTTGAAGATGCGATGGGAGGCGGGGGCCTGAGCGCCGCCTAGGATGCAAGCAATGGCATGAGACTCTTGGAAGCCCCCGGCCCCATCATCTTGGTGGTGGTCGTCATTCCTCCTTGGCGGCGGCGACAGCGGAGGAAGGCCAGCGTTGCCCTGAGGATGGTCTTCACGAGGTTGATCCCTCCAGGGCCCTTTGCGAGACTGGCCCTGCTAGCGATCCTCACGAGGCTGATCGTGCTAGTCCTGGCGTGGGTCACGGTTGTCCTAGCGTCCCCTACCTCGGCCTCCTCCACGGCCATAGCCGCGGTCGTTGCGCTCAGTGCGGCGGCCAAGGCGCCCGTCTCAGATGGTCCTGAGCTCTTGGCAGTCATTGGTGTTGTGGTTGTGCACATTGTGGAAGACGCAGAACAGGCAGCTGCCCCTGGAAGACTTGGGGTGGTCGCCGCCGCGCTTCATCTCTGGTTCGGCCGCGAGCACAGCCAGGCCCTTGCACTTCACGTCCTTGGCCTTGGCCTTCTTATCTTCTGGGTCGGCCTCCGGGAGCTCAAGGAGGGAGAGGCGACCTTCCTTAGCCCTCGCGCATCTGGTTGCCATGTCGAACATCTCTAGAGTCGAGCATAGGTCCTCGTGTATGGCGAGCTCTTACTTCATCTTGACATCCCGGACGCCATCAGTGAATGCTGAAATGATGACCTCATCAGACACCTTGGGGATCTTGAGGCGAACGTTGGTGAAGCGCTGGATGTATTTGTGCAAGGTCTCCCCTGGCTGCTGCTTGATGCGCCACGGGTCGCCCGCGGCAGGGGCGCGGTCGCGAGTGCCCTGGAAGTTGGCAATGAAATGCTCTCGCATTTCATCCCAAGAGGAGATCGATCCCGCGGGGAGGTTCAGGAGCCATGAGCGTGCGCCATCCTTGAGGGCCATGGGAAACCAGTTCGCCATGACCTTCTCGTCGTAGTTCGCCGCCTCGATGCTCAGCTCGTAGAGCTGGAGGAACTCGGTAGGGTCAGGGGTGCCGTCATAGCATGGAGGCAGGTCTGGCTTGAAATTCCCAGGCCAGACGACGCGGCACAGCTCCGGGGTGAAGGCACGGCAGCTTGACGTGCTCACGGGAGCCCGCCGCAGAGGGGGAGCCTCGTCTTGGCACTCGCACGCTGCCACCTCAGGCACCGCGCGGTCTTGACGCAGCAGTGCAGGGAGCGCACGCGCTTCTCCTTGAGGCCGCTGCACCACTTGGCAGCTTTCTTCGTCGTGCGCCGGCGCCCTGCACGGCAGGTCGCGCTGAGGGGCCTCACGCCTTGGATCGAGGATGGCATCTTGCCTGGGAGGTGGAAGATGCACACCGTGGGCCACGTCGCCCACAAGAGGCGGCGGGGGAGGCAGCGAGCGAGATGGTGCAGGGGCATTTCCAGCAGCGCTGACGAGCTTGGCGATGCAGTCCAGCCAGTCCTCATAGAGGTCATCGGTCGGGCGATAGCGCAGAAGCTCGCGTGCCATGAGCAGTGCAGCCTGCGCATTCGCTGGCCCGCGACGAGCATGGGAAGACAAAAGCAGCAGCCGGAGTCAGCGTTGGAGTGGCAGTGCATCCGTCATGTCGCACAAAAGGCTGCAGCGATGAAGCCTGCTGCTCGTGGGACGTGGGGCCGGTGGCACTGTTAGCCGCAGGTGATGGGGAACGAAGGGGGGCGTCGTCGCCCGCAGGCGCTGTCTGGGCGACGCGGGCGGCAAGGGCAGCCCGGCGCTCAGCACGAACTCGACGAGCGTCAACCATGAGAACGGTGGAACGGTGGCGAATCGACCGACGGGAGAGAGGCTTCGACGCACCCCTACCTGGCGCGCCAAATGTCGGATTCAGGGCTCCGCAGACCCAAGAAAGGTTCAAACTCAAGGGTGCGTGTGAAGGACTCGATCTCTCCAGCCAGCCAACTCATCGCCCTCACGGCCTAGCTTGATGAACAGGAAAGGAAAGAGACACGGCAGTTTACCCAGGTTCAGGCCACCTTGTGGTGTAAGACCCTACTCCTGCTTTGGAGTGGATTGGCCTCGTGAGGGGCTTATGAGGAACTAGTACAGAGGAAGAACAACCTCAAGAGGTCAGTTCTTGTGCTTGAGTGAGCTAGTGAGGGTTCGGGTTCCGATCCCCTCCTACGGTGGTGGCTAGGCTATATTTATAGTGGCTTCAGTCCTCTTCCTCCAAAACGAAGGCACGAAGGGATCCCACAACGACCAGTTTGAAAGGGGACAAGAAGTACATCCTATCCTGACAAAAGGTGATCTTCGCCTGCAAAGCTTTTGCTCGTGACGCCATGATGGGCTCGGCGATGACCTTCATCCTGCTGCCCTGGTGGTCTTGGTCTTGTAGCACTGGAATAGAAACCTTTGGCTGATTCCTCGGGACTCCGTGCCTGTGCTTGCCTCCTTAGCACCAAAGAGGAAACCTGTTGCTCTGCACCTACTGGCACCCGCCTGGCCATGGTGGTCAAGGCTTACGTCACCTCACCCTCATGAGGTGAGCGCCTGCATAGGAATCTCCGCTCCTCAGGAGCCGACCTAGGGAAGCCGCTCCCTCCGGAGGTCTTGGCATCATCCGCCTCACAAGGCTTGGCCCGTCGCGAGGGTCTTGTCGTGTCGATGATGAAGATGAGCCATACCAGGCCGTTGATGGAGCCACGCCGCGGGCCGCAGGCAGGCAAGTCTGGGTACCCTGGTTCCCAGAACGCCGACAATATGCAAATAGGAAGAAGGAAGCATTAATAGTTTCAACGCAAAGAGAGGTTATTTTGTCACATGAAAATTTCTACAACCATAGTTTCCTCTCTCATAATAATTACATGCAGGATCATAATCAAATTCAACAATATAACTATCACATATAATATTCTCTACATGATCCAGATGCATGCAAAGTTGACACTCTTCCGAAATAATGGGATTATCATCAAATAAAGTCATGACCTCTCTCCAAGCTCACTTTCATCAAAAATTTCACGAGATTGAACACTCTCCAAATATGTGGGATTACTTTTGCCTAAAGTTGACGCTCTTCCAAACCCACTTTTAATATTATTGCAAACATATTCATCATGAGGCTTCAATAAATTTTCAAGACCATAAGAGGAATTACCCCAATCTTGATCATTGCAATAAGTAGTGAACATAGCAAAATTAGCATCCCCAAGCTTAGGGTTTTGCATATTATTAGAACAATTGACATTAATAGAATTTATAATAACATCATTGCAATCATGCTTTTCATTCAAGGAGCTATCGTGAATCACTTCATAAATTTCTTCTTTTAGCACTTCATCACAATTTTCAGATTCGCGATTTCAAGCAAAACTTCATAAAGATAATCTAGTGCAGACAGCTCACTAGCAATTGGTTCATCATAAATGGATCTTTTAGAAAGATTAGAAACTGGATGAGGATCTGTAGGATCAAAATAGGTCTAGACGTGGGTGATTAGACTACTTGACCAAATTAAAATCTAACCTTTTCCCAATTTTAACTATTGGCAGATTTTAGCAACTTAGCACAATCAAGCAATCAACCTACACATGCAATTCTAAGAGTATAACAGCGGAAAGTAAAACATTGCATATGAAGGTAAAGGGAAGGTTTTGGAGAAGGCAAACACAATGTAGACATGGAGATTTTTGGCGTGGTTCCGATAGGTGGTGCTATCGTACATCCACGTTGATGGAGAATTCAACCCACGAAGGGTAACGGTTGCGCGAGTCCACGGAGGGATCCACCCACGAAGGGTCCACGAAGAAGCAACCTTGTCTATCTCACCATGGCCATTTCCCACGAAGGACTTGCCTCACTCGGGTAGATCTTCACGAAGTAGGCGATCTCCTTGCCCTTACAAACTTCTTGGTTCAACTCCACAATCTTGTTGGAGGCTCCCAAGCGACACATAACCAATCTAGGAGACACCACTCTCCAAAAGGTAATAGATGGTGTGTTGATGATGAACTCCTTGCTCTTGTGCTTCAAATGATAGTCTTTGTCAGCGTTCTGGGAATGGGGGTCCCCAGACTTGCCTGCCTGCGGCCCACGGCATGGCTCTGTAAGTGGGCCCGTACGGCCCATCTTCACCAACAAGCATTCAAGACCCTCGCGAGGGGCCAAGCCTCGCGAGGTGGACGACACAAGACCTCCTTAGGAGCAACCTCACCGGGTTGGCTCGCGAGGGGTGGAGAGATCAAGGCAAGGCAAACCTCGCGAGGTTCTCGTGACGTGAGCCATCACGACCGAGACCAGGCGGGCGCCAGCGCGCACAGAGTCCTTGTTTCCTCTTTGGTGCTAAGGGGGCAAGCACAGGCGCGGAGTACCGAGGCGTCAAGCAAAGGTTTTCATATCAATGCAACGAGACCAAGACCAGTAGGACGGCAAGATGGAGGTCACCATGGAGCCCAAGGCGGCGTCACCGCCAGAGCCTTTGGCAGGCGAAGACTACTTTTGTCAGGATAAGCTGTACTAGCTGTCCCCTTTCAAATTGGCCGTTGTGGGCTCCCTTCCCCCACAATATTTGGGAAGAGGACCAGGGCCTCCATAAATAGGACTAGCCACCACAATAGGAAAAAACTCAGCCAAAACGAAGCCTCAGGCATCTAATCTTGAGCCAATCCCTAGCCACACACCGAGCATAAGAACACCTCAACCTCAGGAGGTTGTTCTTCCCCTTGTAACTGTTCATCCTCAACCCGAGAGGCAATCCACCTCCACCACACTTGAGTAGGGTATTACACCACAACGGTGGCCCGAACCAGTATAAATCTTGTGTTCTTTGTGTTGCGAGTTCGTCGAGTTAGTCCTTGAGATCTTAGCAAAGCTAGGACGTGGATCGGTAGGGGGAGAACTTCGCGCGCACCCCAGAGTTCGAACCTTAAGGGTTTTGCCGGAACCCGGGATCCGACATTTGGCGCACCAGGTAGGGGTGCGCCGAAGCTTCCCTTCCGTTGCTCCGCGTCCCGTTGCTTGATCGTCTCCATGGCGGACGCACGCCGCGCTCGCGCCGAGCGCTGGGCTGCCCTCGCCACCCGTGTTGCTCGGACGGCTCCCGTCGGCGGGCCACCCCGTCATTCTCCGTCACCTGCCGCCAACGCCACCACCGGCCTGGCAGGGAACGAGCAGCAAGCATCCTCGCTGCACCCCCTCGGTGCGGCGGGACAGCCGCACCGCCACTCCATCGCTGACCCGGCCGGTTCGTCATCCCACGCTCGTCGCGCTCCCGTGGACGCGCAGGCCGCTCTTTGCATGGCGCGCGAGCTCCTGCACTACCGCCCCGTCGACGACCTCTACGAGGACTGGCTCGACCGCATCGCTGAGCTTGTCAGTGCCGCAGGGGGCTCCCCTGCGCCGTCCCTCTCGCTGCCGCGCCCTCCACCAGCTGCGGGCAGCGTGGCCCATGGAGCGCCTCCACCACCTCTGCCCCAAGACGGAGTCTTGGCAACAAGGCACGCGGCCCCACGACGCGACCTGCCGCGTTTGGCACCAGCGCAAGAAGAGAGAAGCTGCCAAGAAGTCCCTCGACCGCAAGAAAACGCTCCACCACTCCCCGCACCGCCACGCCAGGATCGCTTGCTGCGGCAGGGCCACACGCCGTTTGCCGTGGCGGCACGCGGGCGCCAAGACCAAGCTCCACCTCCAAGACAGGCACCGGTGACCACGGCCGGCTGCCGCGCCTTCACCCCCGAGCTGCGTAGCGTCGCCTGGCCGGGCAAGTTCAAGCCGGATCTGCCTCCTCACTACGACGGCACCCCCAACGCCGCGGAGTTCTTGCAGCTCTACGAGCTGAGCATCGAGGCGGCCAACGGCGACGAGAAAGTCATGGCGAACTGGTTCCCCATGTCTCTCAAAGATGGTGCCCGCTCCTGGCTCCTCAACCTGCCTCCAAGCTCGATCTCCTCCTGGGACGAGATGCACAACCGCTTCATTGCCAACTTCCAGGGCACTCGCGACTGCCCTCCGGCCGCGGGTGACCTACGCCGCGTCAAGCAGCATCCAGGAGAGACCCTCCAGAAGTACATCTAGCGCTTCAATAACGTTCGCCTCAAGATCCCCAAGGTGACGGATGAGGCCATCATCTCCGCGTTCTCTGATGGCGTCCGTGACGTCAAGATGAAGGAGGAGCTTGCCATCCACGAGGAGCTCTACACGTCCCTGGAGCTGTTCAACTTGGCGACCAAGTGCGCAAGAGCTGAGGAAGGGCGCCTCTCCCTCCTCGAGCTCCCGGCTGCGGACCCGAAGGAGAAGAAAGCCAAGGCCAAGGACGTGAAGCGCAAGGCAGCAGCCGTGCTCGTAGCGGAGCCGGACACCAAGCGCGGCAGGGACCAGCCTGAGTCATCCAAGAGCAGCCGACCATTCTGCGCCTTCCATAACCTGCATAGCCACAACACCAGTGACTGTCAAGAGCTCAGAGCCATTCGAGAAGGACTCTTCGGTCGACGCCCCGAGCGCAACGACCGGGGCTACGGCCGAAGAGGAGGACGTGGTGGCGGCTGCTGGGATGACCGTGGCCTACGCCAGGAGTGGCGCGAACAGCCTCGTGAGGACCGCTGGCAGGATCAGCCTCGCGAGGGCGCCTGGAGGGATCAGCCTCGTGAAGATCGTCCTCAGGGCAACGCCGGTCTTCCTCCACTACCGCCAGCACCAAGAAGGAATGACGACCACCACCAAAACGAGGGGGCTGGGGGCTTCCAGGAGCCGCGTGCTATCGCCTGCATCTTGTGCAGAGCTCAGGCCCCAGCCTCGCAGCGTATCTACAAACAGTTTGCTCGTGAAGTGAATGCAGTCCTCCCCAAGCTCGAGGCCACGCGCCCGCTCGGATGGTCCAAGTGCGCCATCATGTTCAGTTCGGTAGGCCACGAGCCCGCTGGCGCCCTCCCGATGCTTTGTTCACCAGTCATCAGCAACGTGCAATTTACCAAGACCCTCATCGACGGCGGTGCAGGGCTCAACGTTGTCCGTCGACACGTTTGACAACCTTCAAGTGCCCTACGACCAGCTTCAGCCCACCAAGCCTTTCTCAGGAGTGACCGATGGCTCCACTACCCCGATCGGGCAGGTCCGCCTCCCAGTCACCTTCGGAGAACGCAACAACTACCGCACCGAGCTCATCGACTTTGACGTCGCGCACATCCGTCTGCCATACAATGCCATCCTCGGGTATCCAGCCCTGGCCAAGTTCATGGTGATGACCATTACGGCTACAACGTCCTCAAGATGCCAGGAAGCGGCGGAATCATCACAATCCCGTGCGAAGAAAGAGACGCGGTGTGCTCCCTCGAGTGCGCCTTCCAAGCTGCAGCAATCGACGACCCCGACAGCAAGGGCGAGTGCCCTCCTGAGGCCACCCCCAAGAAGAAAAAGCAGCTGCTCTGTGCAGGACCTCAGGAGGTGGCGTCGCGAGCGGTACCTCGTCAAGATCAGCGCCCGCACCAGGGGCGCCTCCCTTCCATGCATAGGAAAGCGCGCCCGGTGCCCTTCTCGGGCAGGGCTCGGGGGCTCTCTTCTGGAGGGCCTTAGACCTTGCCAACATCACGAGGGAGGCGCTCGGGCACCACTTGGAGGTGTGCTTCATGGCACATTTCCCTCAGGAGAACACAGGGTGAGGACCGCCCACCGCAGAGGAGTTCATCACCAGGACCACTCAGGAACTGCAAGACGCAAGGGCCATGCGCGGCGACCGCCGCTCACCAGGCGCAGCTCCCCATCCAGGGGAGGATGCCGGGCTGCACGTCTGCATCGACGTCCCAGGGCTCAACAAGGCCACATCTCAGGAGCTCTTCTGGCCTTCGCGCGTGGGACGCTGCGAGGGTCCACCGCACAGCTACATTCGCATGCCTTTCAGCCTGCCGAGTGTGGCGTCCGCCTACCAGCGCAACTTGCGGTGCGCCCTGGCATCCCGGGAGGCCAGTCACCACGCCGTCCTGATGGAGATGGAGACGGTCCTCAGGAAACCGCTGGACCCCCAGAGCCTCCCAAGGCTCAGGGCCCCGGTGGCTCGTGAGGAGCGACCCCTTCGCCGCGTACCCTCAGCTGCCCCAACATCACCGCATCAACAAAACTAGGTGACATTTTCAAAGTTTATTTAGCTGGGAGCGCCCCCAGGGCTGCATCATTCCCAGGTCGCGTGGGTCCGTCCCTGTGCCATGTATCCTTTTTTATGTCTTTAGCTTACCTTGCTAGGGGCGCCCCTTGGGCTGCATCACCCCCCAGCCGCTCGGGCCTGACCCAGTGGCATGTATCCTTCCTGCATTTACCTGAGCTAGTCTGCTTTCCATGCTTAATCTACCTATGACTATTACCTACTCGATCGTCACCCATCATGGGAGCCGCGCGCCGGCCGTCTTTCTTCAGGATCCTTCGCGTGAGTAGGCTAAGCACGGCGTCTGTGCTTGGGCCCGTCCTTGCAGCGTCGATAAATCCAGCGGCTGAGCTCTGTCTGGTGGGCCGGCCCCATTCACGTCACCTCCTGGAGCCGTTGGTGCTTGGCCTTCTCACGCGATAACCTCAGGAGATTCGTTCAGCGCAGGTTGTCTGACCACCTCGCAGGACCAACGCAGCGAACAAAAACCAAGACCAGGCGCAACCCGCCTTGAGGTAGGGCCTCGTGAGTCCCGCGCTGGCTCACGAGTGCCCAGATGCACCTCGTCTAGCCCTGCCGTGCAAGCCACGTGTCAGGGCAGGGTTGTACACGCCCCGGGGGCTCTCCACAGTAGGGAGTCCCCTCCCACGCACCAGTGGAAGCACCATGCTCTTCGCTGGCCGTCGACACTGCCGAGGAGCGGCTATGCCCGTGCACAAGCGAAAGCACTATGCTCCGCGCTGGTGATAAACAACTGAGGGCGGAAGGCCGCACCAACCTTAGGGAGCCTCAGACCTCAGTGTCCGGCCTCACCGCAACACCCTCCCCTCGGGAGAGTCGCGCGAGGGGGCTGGGCACGGGAGCTGCGCTCGGGTCACGCCCAAGCGTACGCCACCCAGCCAGGTCCCCCGGACCTGGTCGTCGCGCGCCCCTCCCGAGCCGAGCCTCGGTGAGGGCAAAGGTATGAAGGTTGTTTGCACGTCAAGGGGGACTCCTGAGCATCGCGACTCAGGAGCCTAACTGGTCATGTAGCCCCTCACTCCTTGGGTCTGTCCTGGTCTCCGGTCGGTCCAACGGCGGTTGAGGTATGCGCGAGGCCGGGCTCTGCCGACGTAGAACACTAATCCTATCCTCGCATCTCCTTCCTATAAGTTGTTTGTGCGTCAAGGGGGACTCCTGAGCATCGCGACTCAGGAGCCTAACTGGTCACGTAGCCCCTCACTCCTTGGTCCCGTCCTGGTCTCCGGTCGGCCCAACGGCGGTTGAGGTATGCGCGGGGCCGGGCTCTGCTGACGTAGAACGCAAAGTGAATAGGAAGAAAAATCGCAAAATCTCAAAGTAGATATTACAAGACATATTGTTCTCACAATATCAAACGCGAGTTTAATGCCTCCACGAGGCATGATGCATGTTGCAGGAATAAAACAGGAAAGGAGCCGCAGGTCATCCCTGAACACCATCGACGCCCGCGAGAGGCACTCCTCCCTTGATGATGTCGCCTTCGTCTTGGTCACCGGCCGGAGCCGCGGGAGTGGCGGCGCCTCCGGTCGAAGGCGTGGAAGCAAAGCCGCGGAACTTCTTCAGCGGAGCCTCTACCTGACCTTTCACGGCTGCGGCGGCAGCCATGCAGTGTTCGTCAGCCACAGGCTCCAACAGCTCGTCAAGACGAGTGCTGGGGTCATGAAGGTGCAGATGGATGAAGACACGCGTCAGTGCCGCTGAAGAAAGGACACGAGCCTCTGCCTCTGCCATGGGACCGATGCCCTCCACGACTTCCTCGAGCGCCTTCACCAAGAAGGGAAGCAGCTGGGCGGGGCCATCCTCATTGGTGGTCAGCGGCCTCTCCAAGCCCTTCTCGTAGAGCGCCTTCAGCGCCACGTGAGACCTCTTCTCGAGAAGTGTGAAGGCCGCGCGGTCCTCAGCCAGGATCTTCGCCTTGGCGTCGAGATCGACCTTCTTCGCCTCCACCTTCCGCTCCAGCTCCTCCAGCCGGCCGCGTTTGGCGGCCTGCGTCTTCGCCAGCTCCCCCAGCTCGGCATCGCGGTTCTTGATGGTGTCCTCGCGAGCCCTCATCTCCTCCTCCTTCGCCTGGCAGCCATGAGCTCCTTCTGTGTGCTCATCGCGCAGGCCCTTCAGCTCGTCCTCCAGCGCCCGGCAGCGGTCGTGGGCGGCCCTGGCGTCCTTCAGCGCCGCCTCGCGATCGGCCGCAGCCTGTGCGGTGGCTCGCTTCTCCTTCTTGGAGGTCGTTGCGGCCTGGTTCAGCGTCGCTCGGACCGCCGCGTCAGACTGAAGCCAGTCGGATGCCAGCTCCAGGCGCCCGGCTACCAGGCGCGGATCCGCGCCCAGGAGATCTTCCCGCAGCTGGGTCATCTCTGAAAGGGCACGCTCCAAGACAGTGGAGGAGGCAGAAGAACCTGGGAACGATGGGCGGCAGGAGAAGGAGGCGACACCATCACCAGGGCCTGGGAGACCAAGGGCTCCTGAGTCTTTGGGACCTCGGCAGCCGAGCCGGACATCGGTACTTCCGAAGCCAGCGGGACCTCGGGGGCTGACTCCTCGTGGCGTTGCCCCTCCTGGTCTCGCGAGGGCGACCGGGCCGGGGAGGTGCGAGTGTTGTCGCCTCCTTTCTTCGTGGAGGGGGGCGCGGCAGCTGCATCCTCCTTCCTCTTCTTCGCCGAAGGCGGCGGCCTGTTCATCCAAGGACGAACGTCAGGAAGCAGCAGTATAAGCAAGAACAAGATGGAGCTCGAGCACTTACTGGTCCAACGCGGCGTAGTCCACCCTCCGCTTGGTGAGCTTGAAGCCCGAGAGCCTCGAGGCCTGAGGTGTGGCCGCGCAGGCTCCGGGAGCAGAAGACGGCGCAGCGCAGGGGCTGGAAGCAGCTCCAGGTGGTGCCAAGGCGGGAGTAATGTCTCGAGAGACCAGCGACGACCTGCCCCTTGTCGGGATGATGGGCAGCTCCCCCTTCTCCTGGCGGGCGTCGGCCTCGGCGTCATCAGGAAGGGCGCGGAGGATATCAGCTTTGCTCAAGGGGCGGTCTCCCCCATCCCTTTGGGGGTCACCTCCGAGTCTTCCTCCTCCCCCTCTTACTCCCCGTGGGACTCGTCAGAAGACAGCTCCACCGGCTTCAGCGCCGCAGGAGCCCCGGTAGGCGCCGGCGGCACCAGCCCGCGACCATCAAAAGTCGGCCTGGAAGCCACGACCTACTCCCAGTCGCTGCGGCGGAACAGGGGAACAAAGGCGCTCAACGGGTACTCTTGGTTGTCCCCGACCAAGAGGCGCAAAACTGCGGACAGCTCATCGTCATGCAAGGCCTCCGGGCTCAGGCGAATCTTGTCCTCCTCATCTCCAAGCCTCCGCAGGGGGAGCGCACGCGCCTGAAGTGGAGCAATGCGCAGCATCAAGAATTCCCTCAGGAGCATGGCCCCTGTTACTTTGGCCGCCCTCGCATTGCCTGGCTTCAAGTCGGCCTTCATCTGCTCCAACACCGACGACGCCCGCTCATCAGTAAGCTTCGCGCAAGACCACCCCTTGTCGGACTGGGGCATCTCCATCGGCAGAGCCAAGCATGGGTGGACGCACTTGGCGCCCATCATGACCCATTTGGCCCTGAGGTTGTCGGCCTTCTTCCCGGTATTCGAGATCGAGTTGGCCTTGCCGGCCGCGATGAAATTGGTGCACCCAGAGATATGACCCTCGCTGACGCGGAGGAAGAAGAAGTGGCGCAAAAGAGCCACGGACGGCATCACGCCGAGGTACGCCTTGCAATAGTAGGCGAAGATGGACAGGCGAAGGATGGAGTTGGGATGAAGATGCAGCGCATACAGCCCGTAGTGGCCAAGGACCTCGTAGAAGAAGTCGGAAAAGGGGGGGACCAGCCCCGCGGCGATGCTACTCGAGAAGAAGGGGAAAAAGGTACTCCCCCAGGTTCCGGCATGTCGGAGGCAACCCGAAGCTCCGTCTTCCCCCTCTCGTTGCTCTCCGCCACCGTCAGCAAGCGCGTGGCGGCAAGGCTCTTCTCCGAGACGTTGGGCGCGTCGAGAGCTGGTTCGTACCAAGCCGGCGACGAGGAGGGCTTGACCTTGCGCGGCGCCATTGGTCGCTCATGCGGTGGAGGATGGAAGCAGATCTGGGGATTTCGGAGGCAGGGCGCAAGAAAGGGGATCTGAGCAAGGCGAAAGGAAGCAATGAAAGAAAGCGCTGTCTGCGCCAGCCTTTTGACAGTCGGGCCGTTGCCGAGGCAGCATGGGGAAGCGGAGATGCCCACGTCCAATCAACCGCCACGTGTCGACCAAGGCCGCAGGCTATTGGGGCCCGCGGCGCTCCACACTTGACCTTTGGCTTCGCATCGATGCCAAGCCCGAGCGCACCTTGGGCCCGGGGGCTACTGTCGGTGTTCTGGGAATGGGGGTCCCCAGACTTGCCTGCCTGCGGCCCACGACGTGGCTCTGCAAGTGGGCCCGTACGGCCCATCTGCACCAACAAGCATTCAAGACCCTCGTGAGGGGCCAAGCCTCGCGAGGCGGATGACACAAGACCTCCTTAGAAGCGACCTCACCAGGTTGGCTCACGAGGGGCGGAGAGATCAAGGCAAGGCAAACCTCGCGAGGTTCTCGTGACGTGAGCCATGACGACCGAGACCGGGTGGGCGCCAGGCGGGCGCCAGCGCGCACAGATTCCTTGTTTCCTCTTTGGTGCTAAGGGGGCAAGCACAGGTGTGGAGTACCGAGGCGTCAAGCAAAGGTTTCCATATCAGTGCAACGAGACCAAGACCAGTAGGACGGCAAGACGGAGGACACCATGGAGCCCAAGGCGGCGTCACCGCCAGAGCCTTTGGCAGGCGAAGACTACATTTGTCAGGATAAGCTGTACTAGCTGTCCCCTTTCAAATTGGCCGTTGTTGGCTCCCTTCCCGCTCAATATTTGGGAACAGGACCACGGCCTCTATAAATAGGACTAGCCACCACACTAGGAAAAAACTCAGCCAAAACGAAGCCTCAGGCATCTGATCTTGAGCCAATCCCTAGCCACACACCGAGCACAAGAACACTTCAACCTCAGGAGGTTGTTCTTCCCCTTGTAACTGTTCATCCTCAGCCCGAGAGGCAATCCACCACCACCACACTAGAGTAGGGTATTACACCACAACGGTGGCCCGAACCAGTATAAATCTTGTGTTCTTTGTGTTGCAAGTTCGTCGAGTTAGCCCTTGAGATCTTAGCAAAGCTAGGACGTGCATCGGTAGGGGGAGAACTTCGCGCGCACCCCAGAGTTCGAACTTTAAGGGTTTTGCCGGGACCCGAGATCCAACAGTCTCCCCAACACTCAACTCTCTCTCATAGATTTGGCTATGGTGGAAATATGATTTGAGTGGAAAGCAACTTGGGGAAGGCTAGAGATCAAGATTCTTGTGGTTGGATTGGAATGTCTTGGTCTCAACACATGAGTAGGTGGTTCTCTCTCAGAAAATGAGTTGTGGAAGTGTAGGCACGTTCTGATGGCTCTCTCTAATGGAGAAGGGGGTGGAGGGGTATTTATAGCCTCCACACAAAATCCAATCGTTACACACATTTGACCCAACTCGGTCAGACCGAATAGAAGAACTCGGTTAGACCGATTTAGTTAAAAATGTGAATGTTAGGAATCTCGGTGGGACCGACGAGATTAACTCAGTGGGACCGATGTGCTAGGGCTTAGGGGTAAACTTCATCTCGGTGAGACCGATTGCTTGAACTCAGTGAGACCGATTTCAGCAACGAGCAAACAGAGAGTTGGTCAAGCAAACTCGATGGGACTGATTGCTCATTTCGGTGAGACCAAAATGTTAAAAAGGGAAACAGGGAGTTTGCAAGGCCATTTCGGTGAGACCGAGATCCGTATCGGTGGGAGTTTGCAAGACCATTTCGGTGAGACCGAGATCCGTATCGGTGTGACCGAATTGTATAGGGTTTCTGGCAGTGGCTATGTCAAATGAACTCGGTGGCGCCGGATAGATAAAATCGGTGGGGCCAAGTTTGACTTGGAGTTTTGGACATATGTGGAAATGATAAAGTGGCTGAGGGTTTTGGAGCAATATCACTAAGCACTTTGAGAAAGTAGCCCATTAAGCAACACCTCATTCCCTTTTAATAGTATTGGGTTTCCTATGGACTCAATGTGATCTTGGATCACTAAAATAGAAATGAAGAGTCTTGAGCTTTGACAATCTTTGTCATTAGCATTTTGAGGGGTCCACATCTCTAGTCCATGCCATGCCAATCATTGAACTTCCTGAAATATTTAACTTGAATGGATATTAGTTCAATGAGCTATATGTTGTTATGAATTACCAAAACCACCCGGGGATTAGTTGCACTTTCATGATCCATAAACCTTTTGCTTTCTGATTTGCAATATACATGCAATTATACCAAGTGAACAAACCAAGTAAGACATAAAGGCAAACGAAAAGAAGGCAAAGAAAAAGGCAAATATTTTTGTGTTTTTCTGAAAACATTTTAGAAGCGGGGGAGAGGAAAATGAGAGGCAAATGGTGAATAATGTAAATGCAAGGGATGAAAGTTCATGATGGGTACTTGGTAGGCTTGATGTAGATCCTCCCCGACAACAGCCCCAGAAATTCTTCCTGCTAATTCTTGAACTTGCGTTGGTTTTTTCCTTGATGAGGAAAGGGTGTATTTCCCTCAGTATGAGAACCAAGGTATCAATCCAGTAGGAGGAACACACAAGTCACCAATGGTTGCACCTACACAAACAAATACTTGCACCCAACGCGATAAAGGGGTTGTCAATCCCTTCACGGTTACTTGCAAGGATGCGGTCTGATAGTGATAGATATAAAAGATAAATAAAAGTGCAAAATAAGATAAAGGTAAATAAATAGCAGGAAGGTATTTTCGTGTTTTTTATTTTATAGATCTGAAAATATTATGATAAAAATAGACCCGGTGGCCATAATTTTCACTAGAGGCTTCTCTCTTGAAAGAAAGCATACGGTGGGTAAACAAATTACTGTGGAGCAATTGATAGAAAAGCGCATAGTTATGACGATATCTAAGGCAATAATCATGAATATAGGCATCATATCTGTGACAAGTAGACTGACTCATGCCTGGATCTACTACTATTACTCCACATCGACCGCTATCCAGCATGCATCTAGTGTATTAAGTTAACAAGAACGGAGTAACGCCTTAAGCAAGATGACATGATGTAGAGTGATAGATCCAATCAATATGAACAAACTCCATCTTTTTATCCTTAATGGCAATAATACAAATACGTGTCATGTCCCCTTCTGTCACTAGCAATAAGCACCGCAAGATTGAATCCATTACAGAGCACCTCTCCTATTGCAAGAAAAATCAATCTAGTTGGCCGAACAAAATCAATAGATTAGAGAGAAATACAAAGCTATCTTAATCATGCATAAAAGAGTTCAGAGAAGACTCAAATAACATTCATAGATAATCCTATCATAAACCCACAATTCATCAGATCTCAACAAATGCACCACAAAAGAAGATTACATCGAATAGATCTCCAAGAACATCGAGGAGAACATTGTATTGAAGATCAAAGAGAGAGAAGAAGCCATCTAGCTACTAGCTATGGACCTGTAGGTCTATGGTAAACTACTCACACATCATCGGAAGGGTTTTCAAGGTTGATGTAGAAGCCCTCCATGGTCGAATCCCCCTCTGACGGAGTACCGGAAAAGGTCTCCAGATGGGATCTCACGAGGACAGAAACTTGCGGCGGCGGAAAAGTTTTTTTGGTGTGCCCCCTGGTCTACGGGGAATATTTGGGTATTTATAGAAGAAGAATTAGGGTTAGAGGCACCACAGGGGGCCCACAAGCCTAGGGGCACCCCCCTAGGGCGCGCCCTCCGAGCTTGTTGCCAACCGGTGGCCCCTCTGACCTCATCTCGAAGGTTCCTGGCTGTCTTGTGGTCCAAGAAAAATCATCAAAAAGTTTCATTCCGTTTGAACTCCGTTTGGTATTGATTTTCTGTAAAGGCAAAAACAAGGGGGGAATAGCAACTGGCACTTGGCACTAGGTTAATAGGTTAGTCCCAAAAAGTGATATAAAATAGCATAATAATGCATATAAAACATCCAAGATTGATAATATAATAGCATGGAACAATCAAAAATTATAGATACATTGGGGATGTATCAAACATCCCCAAGCTTAATTCCTGGTCGTCCTCGAGTAGGTAAATGATGAAAACAAATTTTTTGATGTGGAATCCTACCTAACATGTTTATCACGTAATCTTTCTTTATGTGGCGTGAATATTCAGATCTGTAAGTTTCAAAACAAAATTTTAATATTGACATAAAAACAATAATACTTCAAGCATACTAAAAAGCAATCATGTCTTCTCAAAATATAATTGCTAAAGAAAGTTATCCCTACAAAATCATATAGTCTTGTCATGCTCCATCTTCTTAACACAAAGTATTTATCATGCACAACCCCGGTGTTAGCCAAGAAATTGGTTCATACTTTTTAATGCGCGTCAGCTTTTTCAACTCTCACGTAATATATGAGCGTGAGCCATGGATATAGCACTATGGGTGGAATAGAATATGATGTTGGAGGTTGTGTGGAGAAGAAAAAAAGGGAGAAAGTATCACATTGACGAGGCTAATCAATGGGCTATGGAGATACCCATCCATTCATGTCAATACAAGGAGTAGGGATTTCCATGCAACGGATGCACTAGAGCTATAAGTGTATGAAAGCTCAAAAGCAAACTAAGTGGTTGTGCATCCAACTTGCTTGCTCATGAAGACCTAGGGCATTTGAGGAAGCCCATCACTGGAATATACAAGCAAAGTTCTATAATGAAAAATTCCCACTAGTAATATATGAAAGTGAAAAAAATAGGAGACTCTCTATCATGAAGATCATGGTGGTACTTTGAAGCATAAGTGTGGAAAAGGATAGTAACATTGTCCCTTCTCTCTTTTCTCTCTTTTTCTCTCTCTTTTTTCTTTTTTTTTCTTTTTGGGCTCTTTGGCCTCTTTTTTTGGGGCTCTTTGGCCTCTTTTCTGTTATTTTCGTCCGAAGTCTCATCCCAACTTGTGAGGGAATCATAGTCTCCATCATCCTTTCCTCACATGGGACAATGATCTAATAATGATGATCATCACACTTTCATTTACTTATTACAACTCAAGGATTAAAACTCGGTGCTAGAACAAAAATATGACTCTATATGAATGCCTCCCGTGGCGTACTGGGATGTGCAATGATCTAGCGTGACATGTATAAAAAATATGAGCAGTGTCCAAGCCACAAATACTATGCCAACTATATGATCATGCAAAGCAATATCACAATGATGACATGTGTCATAATAAAACGGAAAGGTGGAAGTTGCATGGCAATATATCACGGAATGGCTATGGAAATGCCATAATAGGTAGGTATTGTGGCTGTTTTGAGGAAGATATAAGGTGGCTTATGTGTGAAAGAGCATATCATATCACGGGGTTTGGATGCATTGGTGAAGTTTGCACCACAACTCAAGGTGAGAAAGGGCAATGCACGGTACCGAAGAGGCTAGCAAAATGCAGAAAGGTGAGAGTGCGTATAATCCATGGACTCACATTAGTCATAAAGAACTCACATAATTATTGTAAAAGTTTATTAGCCCTCGAAGCAAAGTACTACTACGCATGCTCCTAGGGGAGAGGTTGTTAGGAGTTAACCATCGCGCGCTCCCAACCTCCACACAAAGGATGACAATCAATAATAAATCATGCTCCAATTTCATTGCATAACGAGAGACCATACGTGCATGCTTCGCGAATCACAAACCATAACACAAATATTCTTACTAAACCACAATTACTCACTAGCATAACTCTAATATCACCATCTTTATATCTCAAAACAGATGCAAGGAATCAAACTTCTCATATTCAATGATCTTCATGAAAGTTTTTATTATATGCCTCTTGAATACCAATCATATTATGACTAAATTCATAACCCAAGCAAATTGCCCTACTATTTAAAAGACTCTCAAAATAATATAAGTGAAGCATGAGAGTTCATCAATTTCTTTAAAATATAACCACCGTCGTGCTCTAAAAAGATATAAGCGGAGCACTAGAGCAACTACCTAGCTCAAAAAATATAAGTGAAGCACACAGAGTATTCTAACAAATTCACGATTAATGTGTGTCCCTATCAAAAGGTGTGTCCAGCAAGGATGATTGTGGCAAACTAAAATGCAAATAAAGCAGAGACTCATATAATACACGATGCTCCAAGGAAAACACATATCATGTAGTTAATAAAAATATAGTCTCAAGTAATTTACCGATGGATGGTAGACAAAAGAGGGGATGCCTTCTGGGGCATCCCAAGCTTAGATGCTTTGTTGTCCTTGAATATTACCTTGGGGTGCCATGGAATCCCCAAGCTTAGGCTCTTGCCACTCCTTATATCTACTGTATTCTAACTTCACCATGGTTCATACACCCCGATACAACTCATAGATTCATCAAAATAAGCGAACAACACAAAGAAAAAAGAATCTGCCAAAAACAGAACAGTCTGTAGTAATCTGGACTTTAGCCAAACTTCTGTAACTCCAAAAATTCCAAAAAATTAGGACAATGGGAAATTTGTATATCAATAAAGTGCAAAACATTCAGAATTTTATCAGGCTCCAGTGAATTTTAACAATTCTGCTACTGGACGCAAAAGTTTTGGTTTTTTCACAGAATCAAATCAACAATCTTCGAAATCATCCCAAAGGTCTTATTTGGCACAAACAGTAATTAAAACACTAAAACACAATCATAACAGAAGTATAATTGCATATACTCATAAAAACAGAAAAGAAAAATATTGGGTTGTCTCCCAACAAGCGCTTTTCTTTAAAGCCTTTTAGTTAGGCATTGATAAATTTAATGATGCTCGCATGAAAGACAAGAATTGAAGCACAAAGAGAGCATCATATAGTATGTGAAAAACAAGTTTAAGTCTAACATATTTCCTATGCATCATTTTATAGGGATTTTTTTTATCAAGACAAGCAATTTCTAGCATACGCAAATAGGAAGAAGGAAGCATTAATAATTTCAATGCAAAGAGAGGTGACTTTGTCACATGAAAATTTCTACAACCATAGTTTCCTCTCACGTAATAATTGCATGTAGGATCATAATCAAATTCAACAATATAACTATCACATGTAATATTCTCTACATGATCCACATGCATGCAAAGTTGACTCTCTTCCAAAATAGTGGGATTATCATCAAATAAAATCATGACCTCTCCAAGCCCACTTTCATCAAAACTTTCACGAGATTGAACACTCTCCAAATATGTGGGATTACTTTTACCTAAAGTTGACGCTCTTCGAAACCCACTTTCAATATTATTGCAAACATATTCATCATGAGGCTTAAATAAATTTTCAAGATCACAAGAGGAATCACCCCAATCATGATCATTGCAATAAGTAGTTATCATAGCAAAATTAGCATCCCCAAGCTTGGGGTTTTGCATATTATGAGCACAATTGACATTAATAGAATTTATAATAACATCATTGCAATCATGCTTTTCATTCAAGGAGCTATCATGAATCACTTCATAAATTTCTTCTTTTAGCACTACATCACATTTTTCATATTCGCGAATTTCAAGCAAAACTTCATAAAGATAATCTAGTGCACACAACTCACTAGCAATTGGTTCATCATAATTGGATCTTTTAGAAAGATTAGTAAGTGGATGAGGATCCATAAACCTTTTGCTTCCTGATTTGCAATAAACATGCAATTATACCAAGCAAACAAACCAAGTAAGACATAACGGCAAACGAAAAGAAAGCAAATATTTTTGTGTTTTTCTGAAAACGTTTTAGAAGTGGGGGAGAGGAAAATGAGAGGCAAATGGCGAATATTGTAAATGCAAGAGATGAGAGTTTATGATGGGTATGGTATGCTTGATGTAGATCCTCCCCACCAATAATATCGCCAGAAATTCTTCCTGCTACTTAGTGAGCTTGCGTTGGTTTTCCCTTGAAGAGGAAAGGGTGATGCAGCAAGGTAGAGATAAGTATTTCCCTCAGTATGAGAACCAAAGTATCAATCCTGTAGGAGGAACACACAAGTCACCAATGGTTGCACCTACGCAAACAAACAAATACTTGCACCCAACGCGATAAAAGGGTTGTCAATCCCTTCACGGTTACTTGCAAGGATGAGATCTGACAGTGATAGATATAAAAGATAAATAAAAGTGCAAAAAAGACAAAGGTAAATAAATTGCAGCAAGGTATTTGTGTGTTTTTGATTTTGTAGATCTGAAAATATTATGATAAAAATAGACCCGGGGGGCCATAGTTTTCACTAGAGGCTTCTCTCTTGAAAGAAAGCATACGGTGGGTAAACAAATTACTGTGGGCATACTACTATTACTCCACACATCAACCGCTATCCAGCATGCATCTAGTGTATTAAGTTAATAAGAACGGAGTAACGCCTTAAGCAAGATGACATGATGTAGAGGGATAGATCCAAGCAATATGAACAAACCCCATCTTTTTATCCTTAATGGAAACAATACAAATATGTGTCATGTCCCCTTCTGTCACTGGGAATAAGCACCGCAAGATTGAACCCATTACAGAGCACCTCTCCTATCGCAAGAAAAATCAATCTAGTTATACAAAGCTATCTTAATCATGCATAAAAGAGTTTAGAGAAGACTCAAATAATATTCATAGATAATCTGATCGTAAAACCACAATTCATCAGATCTCAACAAATGCACCACAAAATAAGATTACATCGAATAGATCTCCAAGAACATCAAGGAGAACATTGTATTGAAGATCAAAGAGAGAGAAGAAGCCATCTAGCTACTAGCTATGGACCCATTGGTCTATGGTAAACTACTGACACATCATCGGAAGGGTAGCAAGGTTGATGTAGAAGCCCTCAGTGGTCAAATGCTCCTTCGGCGGAGTACTGGAAAAGGTCTCCAGATGGGATCTCGTGAGGATAGAAACTTGCGGTGGTGGAAAAGTATTTTTGGTGTGCCCCTGGTCTACGGGGAATATTTGGGTATTTATAGAAGGAGAATTATGGTTAGAGGTGCCACAGGGGGCCCACAAGCCTGGGGGCGCGCCCTTCGAGTTTGTCACCAATCGGTGGCCCCTCTGACCTCCTCCCAAAGGTTCCTGGGTGCCTTGTGGTCCAAGAAAAATCGTCAAAAAGTTTCGTTCCGCTTGGACTCCGTTTGGTATTGATTTTCTGTAAAGGAAAAAACAAGGAAAAAAAGATAGCAACTGGCACTTGGCACTAGGTTAATAGGTTAGTCCAAAAAAATGATATAAAATGACATAATAATGCATATAAGACATCCAAGATTGATAATATAATAGCATGGAACAATAAAAATTATAGATAAGTTGGGGACGTGTCACCGATGTGATGTAGTCTTCCACTCATAGATACTTCTAAGAAACTACTATTGTGTATACTACGTTTCTTCCAATTGCGTGGAATAAAGTCAGTTAGTGATACAGCTGACTAGGAGTAAAATCGACTAGTACATTAAGCAACAATCAAATTAGATGGGCGTGATGTGCAAAAGAAAAACGATGGGTTGTACTTTTATCGGAGAATACTGCTAGAGACTTGGAATTGATCGATTTTGTGAAAAATTGATACAACGATGTACTGCAGTTTCTACAAAATTAGATGAGCATATGTGCCACAAAAATTGATGTACTTGTAAAAACCAGATACAAAATTGATAATGTGAGCTTGAGATTACCATTGACCAGGCAGTGACTTATCGGAAGAGCTACCGACAGTAGTGAACGTGGCGCTGGTAGCGTCGGCGGTGGCCATTTGACCTTCTCCCAGCGGTGGTACATGCTGGCTTCAAGGTTGGGTGGAGCCCAACTTTCGGCGAACTGAAAGTACAACAGCCACCATAGCCTATAGCACGCGGACGGAGAAATTCTGTCGATTGGTGAACAGTTGCGGAGGTGCTGCGGTGCTGGATCGAGTCATCATCGATGTGCAGGATTAGGGCATCGAACTAACAACAGCACGGGCTTGATGAAGCCGCGAAGGCCCATTTCCAACAGTCAAGGCGTGCAAGACAATATGCACGCGACCTATCTATGGGTTGTGGTGAAGTGCTACAAAAATTTGGGGCCCCTCGGATCTGGAGGCCCTGTGCGGCCGCACAGGCTGCACGCCCTGGGCCTGGGCCTGCCTCGTTGGATCGTTTGTTCCCGTTACAACACACATACATGTTTGTTAAGATCAAAACACGACTCAAGAGCAAGGAAGTTGTGTCTTCACTAGATCGTTTGCTCCTGTTGCAACACACGAACATGTTTGCTAGTTTTGTAAATGAACTCGTGAACAATTGCTTGTAAAAGAAGAGAAAAAATGAATAACACATGGCATGGGTGACTGAGAATTCAGAAACCCTAATGATAAGGAGCGATAAGGCAGCTGTTATGGAGAGAAAGAAAATCTTAGCGGAGATGGATGAGCTTTTTTAATGGAAGAAGTTATGTGGAAGCAAAGGTCTTGTATTGACAAAATGATTTTGGGGGACCGAAACACAAAGTTTTATCAGAGAAATGCCTCATGGAGGGCAAAGAAAAGTAATATTATTGCTACCAAGAGGAGTGACATGTCTCTCACAGAAAATTTGGAAGAAATCAAAGGTATCACGAACTCATTTTTTCAGCAACTTTATACCTGTGACACTAATGTTGACCCTTCCCGTATTATTCCAACTGTGAAACCCCTTGTCAATGATGAAATGAATGCGAAGCTCTGCAAACCTTTTTCTGAGGAAGAGATTAGTGATGCTCTCTTCCAAATTGCCCCGTTAAAAGCACCAAGTCTGGATGGGTTTACTGCTAGATTATTTCAGAGGAATTGGGGATTAATTAAGGAGGATATTGTAAGGGCAGTTTAACATTTTTTATGTCAGGACTTATGCCTGAAGGTATCAATGATACAACCATTGTCCTTATCCCAAAATTGAAGAATCCTCGGTCCATCAAAGATTTCAGACCAATTAGCATGTGTAATGTCATTTAAAATCATATCAAAGTGCCTGATGAATTGGCTGAGACCTCTTCTGGATGGAATGATACCTCCCACTCAGAGTGCCTTTATTCCAGGAAGGTTAATTTCAGATAACGTGCTTATTGCTTTTGAATGTATCCATTCATTGAGTATGTTAAAAGATCAGCGTGGAGATTTTTGTGCGTATAAGTTGGATCTGGCAAAAGCATACGATCGAGTGGATTGGCAATTTTTGAAGAGTATGCTTTGGGCTTTTGGTTTTGCACCAATTTGGACTAATTGGATAATTACATGTGTTACATCCATGAAATACTCAGTTCGGTTAAATAGATAGGTGCTGGAACCTTTCTATCCGTCTTGTGGACTCAGGCAAGGGGATCCTTTATCACCGCATTTGTTCCTGTTTGTGGCTGAGGCCCTTTCTCTACTGCTAAGAGACGCATGTGACAGAGGTTCCCTAAAGGAATTTCATCTGAATAGACAGGCCCCAGGTATTTCTCATCTATTGTTTGTGGATGGCAGTCTACTCTTTTTCAAGGGGACCATTGATCAAGCCTTAGTCATTACAAATATCTTGTCATCTTATGAGGAGGGAACTGGTCAGCTTCTGAACCATGATAGATGCTTGATTAAGTTTGGCAAAACATGTAGTATGGAAAATCAGGTGGCCACAATGGTTATTTTAAAATTTTCTACAAAAGGTTCCGAGGATAAGTACCTTAGGTTACATGTGCCAGAGGGTAGAATGAAGGTGGGTAAATTCCAGTCTACCAAAGATAAGGCTTTAAAAAGATCATTAGCCTGGATTGAAAAGTATGCATCTAGCGGTATAAAGGAAAATCAAATTAAGGCAGTGTTGCAAGCGCTCCCAGTGTATACCATGGGAATCTTTAAATTCCAGCGTCACTATGCGATGAGCTTACTCATATTATTAGGGATTTTTGGTGGGGAGACAAAGAAGACAGAAGGAAAACCCATTAGTTAGCTTGGGATAAGCTAACTAAACCAAGAAGGGAGGGAGGCATTGAAGGAAATATGCCCTAGGGGCAATAATAAAGTTGTTATTTTATATTTCCTTATATCATGATAAATGTTTATTATTCATGCTAGAATTGTATTAACCAGAAACTTCATACATGTGTGGATACATAGACAAAACACCGTGTCCCTAGTAAGCCTCTACTAGACTAGCTCGTTAATCAAAGATGGTTAAGTTTCCTAACCATGGACATGTGTTGTCATTTGATGAACGGGGATCACATCATTAGGAGAATGATGTGATGGACAAGACACATTTGTTAGCTTAGCATATTGATCGTTAAGTTAAATTGCTATTGCTTTCTTCATGTCATATACATATTCCTTTGACTATGAGATGATGCAACTCCCGGATACCGGAGGAATACCTTGTGTGCTATCAAACATCACAACATAACTGGGTGATTATAAAGATGCTCTACAGGTATCTCCGAAGGTGTTTGTTCGGTTGGCATAGATCGAGATTAGGATTTGTCACTCTGAGTATCGGAGAGGTATCTCTAGGCCCTCTCGGTAATGCACATCATAATAATCTTTGCAAGCAATGTGACTAATGAGTTAGTTGCGGGATGATGCATTACGGAATGAGTAAAGAGACTCGCCGGTAACGAGACTGGACTAGGTTTGAAGATACCTACGACCGAATCTCGGGCAAGTAACATACCACTGACAAAGGGAATAACGTATGTTGTCATTACGGTACGACTGATAAAGATCTTCATAGAATATGTGGGAACCAATATGAGCATCCAGGTTCCGCTGTTGGTTATTGACCGGAGAGGTGTCTCGGTCATGTCTACATAGTTCTCGAACCCGCAGGGTCCGCACGCTTAACGTTCGATGACGATTTTGTATTATATGAGTTATGTGATTTGGTGACCGAATGTTGTTCGGAATCCCGGATGAGATCACGGACATGACGAGGAGTCTCGAAATGGTCAATAGGTAAAGATTGATATATAGGATGATGGTATTCGGACACCGGAAGTGTTCCGGGGGTACCGGGTACATATCGGGTCATCAGAAGGGGTTCCGGGCATCCCCCCGGCAACTACATGGGCCTAATGGCCCAAGAAGGGAACAGACCAGCCCCTATGGGGCTGGTGCGCCCCATGTAGGCCGAAATAGAGGGTGAGGAAAGAGGAGAAGAGATAAATGAAGGGGCGATTCGGCCTCCCCCTTCTTCTCTCCTCCCTCCTCCTTCCTTCCCCCTCCGGGAAATATGGTAAGGGGGGCGAATAGGATTAGGGCCCCAAGTAGGATTCCTCCTACTTGGGCGCCCCCTTGGCTGCCCCCTCTCCCTTCCACCTATATATATATGAGGGGGAGGCGCCTAGAAGAAACAACAACATCTGTTAGCCGTGTGCGGCGTCTCCCTCCACAGTTTACGCCTCTGGTCATATTAACGTAGTGCTTAGGCGAAGCCATGTGTGGATCACTTCACCATCACCGTCACCATGCCGTCGTGCTGACGAAACTCTCCCTCGACACTTTGTTGGATCAAGAGTTCGAGGGACGTCATCGAGCTGAACGTGTGCAAAACTCGGAGGTGTCGTATGTTCGGTGCTTGATTGGTCGGAACGAGAAGAAGTTCGACTACATCAACCGCGTTGTCAAACGCTTCCGCTTTTAGTCTACGAGGGTACGTGGACACACTCTCCCCCTCTCGTTGCTATGCATCTCCTAGATATATCTTGTGTGAGCATAGGATTTTTTTTTGAAAATACATGCTACGTTTCCCAACAATGGCATCCGAGCCAGGTCTATGCATAGACGATATGCATGAGTAGAACACAAAGAGTTGTGGGCGGTGATCGTCATACTGCTTACCACCAACATCTTATTTTGATTCGGCGGTATTGTTGGATGAAGCGGCCAGGACCAACCTTACATGACCACATTGACCGGTTCCACCGACGGACATGCAACTAGTTTTGCATAAAGGTGGCTGGTGGGTATTTGTTTGTCCAACTTTAGTTGAATCGAATTTGACCGCGGCCGGTCCTTGTTGAAGGTTAAAATAACAAACTTGATAAATCACCGTTGTGTTTTTGATGCGTAGGTAAGAACAGTTCTTGCTAGAAGCCCGTAGCAGCCACGTAAAACTTGCAACAACAAAGTAGAGGACGTCTAACTTGTTTTTGCAGGGCATGTTGTGATGTGATATGGTCAAGACATGATGTGATATACATTATTGTATGAGATGATCATGTTTTGTAGAAGCTATCGGCAACTGCCAGGAGCCTTATGGTTGTCGCTTTATTGTATGAAATGCAAATGCCATGTAATTGCTTTACTTTATCACTATGCGTTAGCGATAGTTGTAGAAGCAGTAGTTGGCGAGACGACCATGACGCTACGATGGAGATCAAGGTGTCAAGCCGGTGATGATGGAGATCATGACGGTGCTTTGGAGATGGAGATCAAAGGCACAAGATGATGATGGCCATATCATGTCACATATTTTGATTGCATGAGATGTTTATCTTTTATGCATCTTATTTCGCTTAGTACGGCGGTAGCATTATAAGATGACCCCTTACTAAAATTTCAAGGTATAAGTGTTCTCCCTGAGTATGCACCGTTGCGACAGTTCATCGTGCTGAGACACCACGTGATGATCGGGTGTGATAGGCTCTATGTTCACATACAGCGGGTGTAAGACAGTTTTGCACATGCAGAATACTCGGGTTAAACTTGACGAGCCTAGCATGTACAGACATGGCCTCGGAACACTTGAGACTGAAAGGTCGAACGTGAATCATATAGTAGATAAGATCAACATAGAGGTGTTCACCATTGAAGACTACTCCATTTCACGTGATGATCGGACATGGTTTAGTTGATTTGGATCACGTATCATTTAGATGACTTGAGGGATGTCAATCTAAGTGGGAGTTCTTAAGTAATATGATTAATTGAACTTAATTTATCATGAACTTATTCATGATAGTATTTGCATATCTATGTTGTAGATCAATAGCTCGTGTATAGCTCCCCTGTTTTAATTTTGATATGTTCCTAGAGAAAACTAAGTTGAAAGATCATAGTAGCAATAATGCGGACTGGGTCCGTGATCTGAGGATTATCCTCATTGCTGCACAGAAGAATTATGTCCTTGATGCACCGCTAGGTGACAAACCTGTTGAAGGAGCAGATACAGACGTTATGAATCTATTGCAAGCTCGATATGATGACTACTTGAGAGTTTAGTGCGCCATGCTTTACAGCTTAGAACCGGGACTTCAAAAACGCTTTGAACGCCACGGAGCATATGAGATGTTCCAAGAGCTGAAAATGATATTTCAGCCTCATGGCCATGTTAAGAGGTATGAGACCTCTGACAAGTACTTTGCCTAAAAGATGGAGGAGAATAGCTCAGCCAGTGAGCATGTGCTCAGAATGTCTGAGTACTACAATCGCTTGAATCTAGTGGGAGTTAATCTTCCAGATAAGATAGTGATTGACAGAGTTCTCTAGTCACTATCACCAAGCTACTAGAACTTTGTGATGAACTATAATGTGCAACGGATAACGGAAAATATTCCTGAGCTCTTCGCGATGTTGAAATCGGCGAAGGTAGAAATCAAGTAAGAGCACCAAGTGTTGATGGTTAACAAGACCACTAGTTTCAAGAAAAAAGGGCAAGGGAAAGAAAGGGAACTTCGAGAAGAATGGCAAGCAAGTTTCCACTCCCGTGAAGAAGCCCAAAGCTGGACCTAAGCCTGAATCTGAGTGCTTCTACTGCAAAGGAAATGGTCACTGGAAGCAGAACTGCCCCAAATACTTGGCAGATAAGAAGGATGGCAAAGTGAACAAAGGTATATTTGATATACATGTTATCGATGTGTACTTTACTAGTGTTCATAGTAACCCTAGGGTATTTGATACCGGTTCAGCTGCTAAGATTAGTAACTCGAAACAGGAGTTGCAGAATGTACAGAGACTAGTTAAGGGCGAGGTGACGATGTGTGTTGGAAATGATTCCAAGGTTGATAAGATCACAATCGCACACTCCCTCTACATTCGGGATTAGTGTTGAACCTAAATAAATGTTATTTGGTGTTTGCGTTGAGCATGAATATGATTGGATCGTGTTTATTGCAATACGGTTATTCATTTAAGTCAGAGAATAATTGTTGTTCTGTTTACATGAATAAAACCTTCTATGGTCATACACCCAATGTAAATGGTTTATTGAATCTCGATCGTAGTGATACACATATTCATAATATTGATGTCAAAATATGCAAAGTTGATAATGATAGTGTAACATACTTCTGGCACTGCCGTTTAGGTCATATTGGTGTAAAGCGGATGAAGAAACTCCATGCAGATGGGCTTTTGGAATCACTTGATTATGAATCATTTGATGCTTGCGAACCATGCCTCATGGGCAAGATGAATAAAACTCTGTTCTCCGGAACAATGGAGCGAGCCACTGACTTATTGGAAATAATACATACCGATGTATGCGGTCTGATGAGTGTTGAGGCTCGCGGCGGGTATCGTTATTTTCTGACCTTCACAGATGATTTGAGCAGACATGGGTATATCTACTTGATGAAACACAAGTCCGAAACATTTGAAAAGTTCAAAGAATTTCAGAGCGAAATGGAGAATCATCATAACAAGAAAATAAAGTTTCTACGATCTGATCACGGAGGCGAATACTTGAGATACGAGTTTGGCCTTCATTTAAAACAATGTGGAATAGTTTCACAACTCACGCCACCTAGAACACCACAACGTAATGGTGTCTGCGAACGTCATAACCGTACTTTATTAGATATGGTGTGATCTATGACGTCTCTTACCGATTTACCACTATCATTTTGGGGTTATGCATTAGAGACAGTGCATTCACGTTAAATAGGGCGCCGTCTAAATCCGTTGAGACGACACCGTATGAACTGTTGTTTGGCAAGAAACCTAAGCTATCGTTTCTTAAAGTTTGGGGTTGCGATGCTTATGTGAAAAAGCTTCAGCCTGATAAGCTCGAACCCAAATCGAAGAAGTGCGTCATCATAGGATACCCAAAAGAAACTGTTGGGTACACCTTCTATCACAGATCCGAAGGCAAGATCTTTGTTGCTAAGAATGGATCCTTTCTAGAGAAGGAGTTTCTCTCAAAAGAAGTGAGTGTGAGGAAAGTAGAAATTGATGAGGTAATTGTACCTTCTCTCGAATTGGAAAGTAGCTCATCACAGAAAACCGTTCCCGTGATGCCTACAACAACTAGAGAGGAAGCTAATGATAATGATCATGAAACTTCAGATCAAGTTACTACCGAACCTCGTAGGTCAACCAGAGCATGTTCCGCACCAGAGTGGTATGATAATCCTGTTCTAGAAGTCATGTTACTAGACCATGATGAACCTACAAACTATGAAGAAGCGATGATGAGCCCAGATTCCGACAAATGGCTTGAAGCCATGAAATAAGAGATATGATCCATGTATGAGAACAAAGTGTGGACTTTGGTGGACTTGCCCAATGATCAGCAAGCCATTGAGAATAAATGCATCTTCAAGAGGAAGACGGACACTGATGGTAGCGTTACTATCTCGACTTGTCGCAAAAGGTTTTCGACAAGTTCAAGGTGTTGATTACGATGAGATTTCTCACTCGTAGCGATGCTTAAGTCTGTCCGAATCATGTTAGCAATTGCCGCATTTTATGAAATCTGGCAAATGGATGTCAAAACTACATTCCTTAATGGATTTATTGAAGAAGAGTTGTATATGATGCAACCAAAAGGTTTTGTCGATCCTAAAAGGTGCTAACAAAGTGTGCAAGCTCCAGCGATCCATCTATGGACCGGTACAAGCATCTCGGAGTTGGAATATATGCTTTGATGAGGTGATCAAAGCATATGGTTTTATACAGACTTTTGATGAAGCATGTATTTACAAGAAAGTGAGTGGGAGCTCTGTAGCATTTCTAATATTATATGTGGATGACATATTGTTGATTGGAAATGATGTAGAATTTCTGGATAGCATAAAAGGATACTTTAATAAAAGTTTTTCAATGAAAGACCTCAGTGAAGCTGCTTATATATTAGGCGTCAAGATCTATAGAGATAGATCAAAATGCTTGGTAAGACTTTCGATGAGTACACACCTTGATAAGATTTTGAAGGAGTTCAAAATGGATCAGTCAAAGAAGGAGTTCTTGACTGAGTTGTAAGGTATGAAGTTGAGTAAGACTCAATACCCGACCACGACAGAAGATAGAGAGAGAATGAAAGTCATTCCCTATGCGTCAGCCATAGGTTCTATAAAGTATGCCATGTTGTGTACCAGACATATTGTGTACCTGCCATGAGTTTGGCAAGGAGGTACAATAGTGATCCAGGAGTAGATCACTGGACAACGGTCAAAATTATCCTTAGTTACCTAAGAGGACTAAGGAAATATTTCTCGGTTATGGAGGTGATAAAGAGTTCGTCGTAAAGAGTTACATTGATGCAAGTTTTGACACCGATTCAGATGACTCTAAGTCTCAATCTGGATACATATTGAAAGTGGGAGCAATTAGCTAGAGTAGCTCCATGCAGAGCATTGTAGACAAAGAAATTTGCAAAATACGTACGGATCTGAATGTGGCAGACCCGTTGACTAAACTTCTCTCACAAGCAAAACATGATCACACCTTAGTACTCTTTGGGTGTTAATCACATAGCGATGTGAACTATATTATTGACTCTAGTAAACCCTTTGGGTGTTGGTCACATGGCGATGTGAACTATTGGTGTTAAATCACACGGCGATGTGAGCTAGATTATTGACTCTAGTGCAAGTGGGAGACTAAAGGAAATATGCCCTAGAGGCTATAATAAAGTTGTTATTTTATATTTCCTTATATCATGATAAATGTCTATTATTCATGCTAGAATTGTATTAACCCGGAACTTGATACATGTGTGGATACATAGACAAAACACTATGTCCCTAGTAAGCCTCTTACTGGTACGCGTCGGTGCTATACAAACGGTTTTTAACCCCTTTCCGCGACGGCATTTGGAACCGTCGCCAAGTGAGTGTGGGCGATAGGGGAGTCCTTCCACACGACCCAGAAACCGTCGGGGATAGGGAGCCTTGATGCATACAGTTGTCCCTATATAACCGTTTCCGATATCTCGAATATCCCAAACGCTTCATCCTTGCTACTCGTTTGTGCTCGCAGTGCCATCACAGTTGGAGTTTTGTGGTTTTACCTAAAACTAGGCAGATTCCAGGCACGGGAGCTTTCCAGGAAGATTCCAGGCACGGGAGTTTTACGATGCCTAGCACATCACAAACACTTCAGGATTATAAACCATGTACGATAGGTAAATAATCACACACATTTAGTTTTCCCGCACCGTATGTGATAGTGTCTGACATCACACACGCTTTGCAAACGGCAACTGTGTGCATGCTTGCACACGTTTCCTCTCTGTGAACCGTCTCGGATCATGGTGTATATCGCGAACGTTTGTGTTTTACCAACCGTGTGTGCCGTAATGACCTGCACAGCGTAATTTCGCCCTAATTTAATTGATGTTATTTAAAATTGTACCTAATTTAAACTTGAAAGTAGGCTATAGCTTTATTCATATCCATCAGGTTCAAACAACCAATGCATTATTGGATTCACATGTACATATGTTTAAGAATTACATAAGCACCAAATAAAGAATGATGAACCAGGGTTCTATACTTGTACTATTACAGATGGTAAAGAAAGAGGCGACAGGCATTCCGGTTGCTGAACAAGGTGAAGCGGAATGGCCCTATTATGCTCTCCTGGATGCAGAAGGCATGCATGACTCTAGTCCAACCCCTTGTGATGGCCGGTCGCTAATCATGTAGTTTGAGAGGTAATCCTGAGTAAACTGCTTCAGGATCCACTGCAAAAGAAAAAAGATTCAGATATTGTGATCTAACACAACTCATTACGGGCAGTAAAAAGAAGGCTACAGGGTTCTTACTTACCATCCTGCAGTTCACTGTTGTCTTGCATAAAGTGTAAACAAATAGTTCGATTGACATCTTTTGACCCATTTTAATAACAATCTTTATTAGTTTCCTCACTTGATGCTGGTTCATGAATATCTCATTGCCCCATACGCAGAAAGGGTCGAAGTGTGGATCTTTGGCAATGATATATGTACCTAAAAGCACCAAGTTAATATTAGAAGCTAAACAACAATTGAAAAATGATGTAGTACAACACTTCATCCATCCCATTATATAAGATTTTATTACATGTATATCTAGACATCATCAGAACATTAAGGTAACACTCTTCCTTGTTGCTATGTAGCCTGGGATTGCATATTTAGTCATTCAGTACAATGCATGTTGCTAAACAACAATTGAAAAATGAAAAGGCATGTTAACTGCAATATCCTTAACAGCAACCAAATATGGTAATTCATAGTGGTATTGTTGAAACTGTGATGAAATTGAACTGCACGGCAAATAGTTGCACATATAGAGCATCACATTGTGAAGAACTGAAATAAACAAGTCATAAAGACATATCCAGGCGATCCTTAAAAAGTTAAAGGACTAAAACCCTTAGTGGATATATATATATATATACTCCAGCAATTTTTGGCCTTTTCTAGTCAGTCCCCTAACTTAAGGTTGTAAACTTCAATTTGATCAAGTTCAAAGCAGGTTCAGCCGAAAGTAGCATGCATTCAAACATAAACATAGATAGTTTTGCATACCGAACATAAAACATGAATTTAAACTAAGCTAAATACTTTCGGTCGAAGTAGAGGTTGAGCCAATCCTTCCTCGTCATGTACGGTGTGCCGCGAGCCGGGTCCGGGCCGGTACCGTCGTCGGGGTCATTGGGGAAGGCACTCCTCCACTCGTCGACGTCGATCTCCTCGTCCTCGAGGCCCACCTCGATGCCCTCTGTGTTGCCGTCGCCGC
Source organism: Triticum aestivum (assembly GCF_018294505.1). Classification (NCBI taxonomy): domain Eukaryota; kingdom Viridiplantae; phylum Streptophyta; class Magnoliopsida; order Poales; family Poaceae; genus Triticum; species Triticum aestivum. Next base: position 92,896,328 of record NC_057805.1, read on the forward strand.
CGCCTTCGACCTCGTCATCGGAGGAGAGCACGACAACCTCGCCGCCGTCCTCGCCGCCTTCAACCTCGTCATCGGAGGAGAGCGTGATAACCTCGCCGCCCTCCACGCCAGCAAAGATCGCCCGCTCCGCCTCCACGAGCTCCGAGTGCTGCTGGCGGACCTCTTGCATGTCGGCCTCGTCGGCGGGCTCGACCTCGAGGCGCTCCCACGCCTCGCGGTCCTTCCGCGCCATAGCCGAGCTCACCACCCCTGGCTCCGGCGGAACGAGGTCGACCGGACATGTGCCGAAGGGAAATTGAGCCTAGCCGTCGCGCCGTGGTAGCGGACCTGCCAGTGGTCGTACTCCATGGCCGCGAGCTCGGACGTGTGGAAGCTACCGAGCCACCGGCGGGTGTGGGTCTCTCGATCTGTAATCTCGGCGACCCATGTCCCCCACCACCGCTGCCGGACCCCAAGGTAGGACTTCGTCGGTTGTCGGGTCTGAGGCAGGACGGGGAAGTCCTCGAACCGGCGTAGGGGTGCGGAGGCGGGCGGATCGGGGGACCGGTGACGGCGGATCGGGCCCGCGGAGGACGATGGGGACACCTCGGCGGCCACCTCGCCGACGTCGGGTGAAAAGGCCGCAATAAACATCTTTTTGGCCATTGGATCCTAGAGCTCCCCGGCACACAGGCAGAGGTTGAGGATGGAGGCGCCGGCGATGGCGGCGACTGATCGCTCTCTGACTATAGCGCCAGAAAAGCTCCTGTCTACTAGGACTACGTCGATATTTCCCCAAAGAGGAATTGATGATGCAGCACAGCGAAGGTAGGTATTTCCCTCAGTGAAGAAACCAAGGTTATCGAACCAGTAGGAGAACCAAGCAACACAACGTAGACAGCACCTGCACACAAATAACAACACCTCGCAACCCGACGTGTTAAAGGGGTTGTCAATCCCTTTCGGGTAACGATGCCAGAAATTGGTAGTACATTGAAATATATTGATCACAAATAAAATAAAGTGTAGCAAAGTATTTTTTGTATTTTTGGTTTAATAGATCTGAATAAAAATGCAAAAGAAAAATATATCACAAGCAAATATATGAGAAGGAAGACCCGGGGGCCGTAGGTTTCACTAGTGGCTTCTCTCGAGAAATATAGCAAACGGTGGGTAAATAAATTACTGTTGGATAATTAATAGAACTTCAAATAATTATGACGATATCCAGGCAATGATCATTACATAGGCATCACGTCCAAGATTAATAGACCGACTCCTGCCTGCATCTACTACTATTACTCCACACATCGACCGCTATCCAGCATGCATCTAATGTATTAAGTTCATGGAAAAACGGAGTAATGCAATAAGAGCGATGACATGATGTAGACAAGATCCGTTTATCTATTGCGTAGATATAGATCCCATCTTTTTATCCTTAGTAGCAATGGTACATACGTGTCGGTTCCCTTTCTGTCACTAGGATCAAGCACCGTAAGATCGAACCCACTACCGGGCACCTCTTCCCATTGCAAGATAAATAGATCAAGTTGGCCAAACAAAACCCAAATATCGGAGAAGAAATACGAGGCTATAAGAGATCATGCATATAAGAGATCAAAGAAACTCAAATAACTTTCATGGATATAAAAAGATATAACTGATCATAAACTCGAAGTCCATCAGATCCCAACAAACACACCGCAAAAAGAGTTACATCATATGGATCTCCAAGAGACCATTGTATTGAGAATTCAGCGAGAGAGAGAAAGCCATCTAGCTACTAACTACGGACCCGAAGGTCTACAAAGAACTACTCACGCATCATCGGAGAGGCACCAATGGAGGTGGTGAACCCCATCCGAGATGGTGTCTAGATTGGATCTGGTGGTTCTGGACTTTGCGGCGGCTGGATGACTATTTCGTCGACTCCCCTAGGATTCTGGTATTTTTGGGGTATTTATAGAGCAAAGAGGCGGTCCGGGGGCCACCCGAGGTGGGCACAACCCACCAGGGCACGCTTGGGCCTCCTGGCGCGCCCTGGTGGGTTGTCCCCTCCTCGGGACTCCCCCAAGGTGCAACCAGGGCCAAATGTGTTCCTTCTGGCCCATAAAAAATCATCGTGGAGTTTCGTGGCATTTGGACTTCGTCTGATATTGATTTCCTGCGATGTAAAAAACATGGAAAAAACAGCAACTGGCACTTGGCACTATGTCAATAGGTTAGTACCAAAAAATGATATAAAATGACTATAAAATGATTATAAAACAGCCAAGATTAATAATAAAACAGCATGGAACAATCAAAAATTATAGATACGTTGGAGACGTATCAGCATCCCCAAGCTTAACTCCTGCTCGTCCTCGAGTAGGTAAGTGATAAAACAGAATTTTTGATGTGGAGTGTTGTTTATCATGTCATATCATATTCTTTTCTTTATAGCATGGAAATTTGGACTTTTATGTGATTCAAAGCAATAGTCTAGTTTTGACATAAATATTTAGATACTCAAGCATATCAACAGGCAACCATGTCTTTCAAAATATCAACGCTAAAATAAGTTATCCCTAGCCCATCATGCTCAAACATTGATCCATTCATGAAACACACTCAAATATTAGCTACACCCAATACTTAAGTATGATCATATTGCCTCCTAGTTGGTGCTTTTGTAAGAGAGGATGGAGACTCAAAATAAAAATAAAAATTGCATAAAGTAAAAGAAAGGCCCTTCGCGGAAGGAAGTAGAGATTTGTAGAGGTGCCAGAGCTCAAAGCGAAAAAAATTAGAGATAAAAACATTTTGGGAGGTGTATCCCTCCCACCAACGAAAACGACTCAGATTTCCGAACACTTTCCATGCTAGATATGCCATAGGAGGTTCCCAAACAGAAACTAAAGTTTATTCCTTTTTCCACCATACTTTCACTTTCCATGGCTAACCGTATCCACGGATGCCCTCCATACCAACACTTTCCAAGGAATTTATTATTTGACAACATAAAGCAAATTCATTTTTGCATTTCGGGGCTGGGCATCCCTAAAACCTCTGCCTTACTCTCGTGCAATGACAAGTGAATAAACACTCATCGTGAGAATAACACATCCAGCATGGAAAATATTAGCCACCCATTACCGTTCCGCGAGCGAAACAAACACACAAAAGAGAAGTTATTTTGAAAATTAGAGATGGCACATGCAAATTTGCTTAGAACGGCAAAAGAATACCGCATATAGGTAGATATAGTGGACTCATGTGGCAAAACTGGTTTAAAGGATTTTGGATGCACAAGTAGAGGTCATACTTAGTGCAAAATGAAGGCTAGCAAAAAGATTGAGAAGCGACCAACCAAGAAACGAATAATCTCATAAGCAAGCATTAAGCATAATTAACACCGAATAATGCACCACAAGTAGGATATAATTTTCATTGCATGATTATTGACTTTCGTACTTGCATAGGGAATCGCAAACCTTAACGCCAATATTCTTACTAGAGCACAATTACTCATCAACATAACTCACATATCACATCATCATATCTCAAAACTGTTACTAAGAATCAAGTTTATTTTGTCCAATGATCTTCATGACATTTTTATTTTCTTTTTCTTTATCCTTCTTGGATATCTATCACTTTGGGACTAATTTTCATGTGTTGCTTTTCATAACCTCAAACAAATATAAGTGAAGATCATGAGCATAATTCTTTTTCTTTCTCTCACAATAATTTAAGTGAAGCAAGAGATAATTTCTTTAAAATTTTACTAACTCTCAAATAATCTAAGTGAAGCAAGAGAGCATTTCTTCAAAAATACTAAGCACGCCGTGCTCAAAAAGACATAAAGCACTAGAGCAAGTCCTAGCTCATAAAAGATTTAAGTGAAGCACAGAGAGCAATTCTAACAAGTCATGATATAATTTTGGCTCTCTCAAATAGGTGTGTCCAGCAAGGGTTGATGACTTAAAACACAAAATAAAACAAGCAAAGACTCATATCATACAAGACGCTCCAAGCAAAACACATATCATGTGACGAATACAAATATAGCCTCGAGTAAAATACCGATGGTCCTTAGAAGAAAGAGGGGATGCCACTCGGGGGCATCCCCAAGCTTAGTTGGTTGCTCATTCTTGGATAATAGCTTGGGATGCCGGGGCATCCCCAAGTTTAGGCTCTTCTATCCTTCTTTCATCCATCGTAAGATAACCCAAAACTTGAAATCTTCAATCACACAAAACTCAACAAAACCGTCGTGAGATCCGTTAGTGTAAGAAAAATAAATCACTACTATAAGTGCTGTATCAAACCAATTCATATTTTGTTTTTGTATTATATCTACTGTATTCTAACTTTTGTATGGCAAAAACTCATCAAAGAAAACCATAGAGCCATCAAAATAAGCACACAACACAAAGAAAAAAAAATCTGTCAAAACAGAACAGTCTGTAGTAATCTGACTTTTGCGAATACTTTTGGAACTCCAAAAATTCTACCAAATTAGGAAGACCAGGGTAATTTTTATATTAATCTTCTACAAAAAGAATCAGGGCAAAATAACTTTTCTGTGATTTATGAAAATTATTTTTGTGAGCATAAAGTTTCTGTCTTTTTCAGCAAGATCAAACGACTATCACCCAAGAAGATCCTAAAGGCTTTACTTGGCACAAACACTAATTAAAACAGAAAAAACACAATCATACCAGTAGCATAATTGTGTAAACGCACAAAAACAGAAAGCAAAAACAAAAATAAAGTTTATTCATTGGGTTGCCTCCCAACAAGCGCTATAGTTTTACGCCCTTAGCTAGGCATAAAGCAAGGATCTAAGTTTTGTCATCTTTGGTTCGAGATCCATAAGATGCCCTCATGATTGATTCATAAGGTGGCCTGATTTTTGTTCTAGGAAAGTGTTCCATACCTTTCCTCAAAGGAAATTGGAACTTAATATTGCCTTCTTTCATATCAATCACGGCACCGATAGTGCGTAAAAACGGTCTACCAAGAATAACTGACAAGACGGATTGCAATCAATATCAAGAACAATAAAATCTATGGGCACATAATTCCTATTTGCAAGAATAAGAACATCATTAATTCTTCCCATAGGCTTTTTAATAGTAGAATCCGCCAAGTGCAAATTCAAAGAACATTCTTCAAGATTAGTAAGACCAAGCACCTCACATAAAGATTTCGGAATTGTAGAAACACTAGTACCCAAGTCACACAAAGCAAAACACTCATAATTTTTAATCTTGACTTTGATAGTAGGTTCCCACTCATCATGCAATTTTCTAGGAATTGATACTTCTAATTCCAATTTTTCTTCCAAAGCTTTCATCATAGCATCAACAATATGTTTAGGGAAAGCTTTGTTTTGTTCATAGGCATGGGGTGAATTTAGCATGGATTGCAACAAAGAAATACAATCAATCAAAGAGCAACTATCATAATTAAAGTCTTTGTAATCCAAAAGAATGGGTGCATGATGTCTACTACGCAACCTTCTTCTTGCAGACGTTGTTGGGCCTCCAAGTGCAGAGGTTTGTAGGACAGTAGCAAATTTCCCTCAAGTGGATGACCTAATGTTTATCAATCCGTGGGAGGCGTAGGTTGAAGATGGTCTCTCTCAAACAACCCTGCAACCAAATAACAAAGAGTCTCTTGTGTCCCCAACACACCCAATACAATGGTAAATTGTACAGGTGCACTAGTTCGACGAAGAGATGGTGATACAAGTGCAATATGGATGGTAGATATATGTTTTTGTAATCTGAAAAATATAAAAACAGCAAGGTAGCAAGTGGTAAAAGTGAGCGTAAACGGTATTGCAATGCTAGGAAACAAGGCCTAGGGTTCATACTTTCACTAGTGCAAGTTCTCTCAACAATAATAACATAATTGGATCATATAACTATCCCTGAACATGCACAAAGAGTCACTCCAAAGTCACTAATAGCAGAGAACAAACGAAGAGATTATGGTAGGGTACGAAACCACCTCAAAGTTATTCTTTCTGATCGATCTATTCAAGAGTCCGTAGTAAAATAACACGAAGCTATTCTTTCCGTTCAATCTATCCTAGAGTTCGTACTAGAATAACACCTTAAGACACAAATCAACCAAAACCCTAATGTCACCTAGATACTCCAATGTCACCTCAAGTATCCGCGGGTATGATTATACGATATGCATCACACAATCTCAGATTCATCTATTCAACCAACACAAAGAACTTCAAAGAGTGCCCCAAAGTTTCTACCAGAGAGTCAAGAAGAAAACGTGTGCCAACCCCTATGCATAAGTTCACAAGGTCACTGAACCCGCAAGTTGATCACCAAAACATACATCAAGTAGATCACGTGAATATCCCATTGTCACCACAGATAAGCACATGCAAGACATACATCAAGTGTTCTCAAATCCTTAAAGACTCAATCCGATAAGATAACTTCAAAGGGAAAACTCAATCCATTACAAGAGAGTAGAGGGGGAGAAACATCATAAAATCCAACTATAATAGCAAAGCTCGCGATACATCAAGATTGTGCCAAATCAAGAACACGAGAGAGAGAGAGAGAGAGATCAAACACATAGCTACTGGTACATACCCTCAGCCCCAAGGGTGAACTACTCCCTCCTCGTCATGGAGAGCACCGGGATGATGAAGATGGCCACCGGTGAGGGATCCCCCCTCCGGCAAGGTGCCAGAACAGGGTCCCGATTGCTTTTTGTTGGCTACAGAGGCTTGCGGCGGTGGAACTCCCGATCTATTGTGCCCCTGATGTTTTTAGGGTATATGGATATATATAGGCGAAAGAAGTCGGTAAGGGGAGCCGCTAGGGGCCCACGAGGGTGGGGGCGCGCCTCCCTGCCTCGTGGCCACCTCGAAGCTTCCCTGACTTCAACTCCAAGTCTCCTGGATCACGCTCGTTCCAAAAATCACGCTCCCGAAGGTTTCATTCCGTTTGGACTCCGTTTGATATTCCTTTTCTGCGAAACACTGAAACAAGGGGAAAAACAGAAACTGGCACTGGGCTCTGGGTTAATAGGTTAGTCCCAAAAATAATATAAAAGTGCATAGTAAATCCCATTAAACATCCAAGATGGATAATATAATAGCATGAATACTTCATAAATTATAGATACGTTGGAGACGTATCAGCATCCCCAAGCTTAACTTTTGCTCGTCCTCTAGTAGGTAAATGATAAAAGAAATAATTTATGAAGTGTGAATGCTAGCAGGTGCATAAGTTTGATCAATGATAATTTCAACCTCCTTTTCTAGCATCATTATATGTCATAACAGTAGCTCAACTCATAGAACTTTTCATGATCACGTAACAAGCTATTCACATGTTAAAGTATAGATCATCAACTTTCTTGAAAACTAACAAACCGTGTTATTAGTCATCAAACAATTACAATTCATCTTATTTTCAGGAAGAGTCTATGTCAGAGCTTTGATTTAGCAAATCCCACATACTCAACTATCATATAGTCTTCCATGATTGCTACCACTCAAAGCATATTTTTAGAACAAATAGCATCCATCGAACACAGAGAAAGACAGGGGCTTAATGTTTCGCCTCCCAACTTATTTATCATATAGATAATTGTCAACAATAATAATTCATGATCAAATATATTTGAAAGGCCATATATGCTTAGATATTTCTCCACCACATGATGCTTGCTGCTACCTCTTGAGCACTGCGTTGGTTTTCCCTTAAAGAGGAAAGGGTGATGCAGTAAAGCAGCGTAAGTATTTCCCTCAGTTTTTGAGAACCAAGGTATCAATCCAGTCGGAGGCCATGCACGAGTCCCTCGCACCTACACAAACAAATAAAATCCTTGCAACCAACACAATAAAGGGGTTGTCAATCCCTTCACAGTCACTTACGAAAGTGAGATCTGATAGATATGATAAGATAATATTTTTGGTATTTTTATGATAAAGATGCAAAGTAAAGAAAGCAAAATAAAAACGACGCCAGAAATAGCTTGTTGATGGGAGATTAAATATGATGGAAAATAGACCCGGGGGCCATAGGTTTCACTAGTGGCTTCTCTCGAGAGCATAAGTATTACGGTGGGTAAACAAATTACTGTTGAGCAATTGACAGAATTGAGCATAGTTATGAGAATATCTAGGTATGATCATGTATATAGGCATCACGTCCGCGACAAGTAGACCGACTCCTGCCTGCATCTACTACTATTACTCAACACATCGACCGCTATCCAGCATGCATCTAGAGTATTAAGTTCAAAAGAACAGAGTAATGCTTTAAGTAAGATGACATGATGTAGAGGGATAAACTCATGCAATATGATATAAACCCCATCTTGTTATCCTTGATGGCAACAATACAATACGTGCCTTGCTGCCCCTACTGTCACTGGGAAAGGACACCGCAAGATTGAACCCAAAGCTAAGCACTTCTCCCATTGCAAGAAAGATCAATCTAGTAGGCCAAACCAAATTGATAATTCGAAGAGACTTGCAAAGATAACCAATCATACATAAAAGAATTTAGAGAAGATTCAAATATTGTTCATAGATAAACTTGATCATAAACCCACAATTCATCGGTCTCAACAAACACATCAAAAGAAGATTACATCGAATAGATCTCGACGAGAAACATGGAGAACTTTGTATTGAGATCCAAAGAGAGAGAAGAAGCCATCTAGCTAATAACTATGGACCCGAAGGTCTGAGGTAAACTACTCACACATCATCGGAGAGGCTATGGTGTGATGTAGAAGCCCTCCGTGATCAATGCCCCCTCCGGCGGAGCGCCGGAAAAGGCCCCAAGATGGGATCTCATGGGTACAGAAGGTTGCGGCGGTGGAATTAGGTTTTTGGCTCCGTATCTGGTAGTTTGGGGGTATGTAGGTATATATAGGAGGAAGAAGTACGTCGGCGGAGCAACATGGGCCCCACGAGGGTGGAGGGCACGCCCAGGGGGTAGGCGCGCCCCCTGCCTCGTGCCCTCCTGGTTGCTTTCTTGACGTAGGGTCCAAGTCCTCTGGATCACGTTCGTTCCAAAAATCACGTTCCCGAAGGTTTCATTCCGTTTGGACTCCGTTTGATATTCTTTTTCTACGAAACTCTAAAATAGGCAAAAAACATCAATTCTGGGCTAGGCCTCCGGTTAATAGGTTAGTCCCAAAAATAATATAAAAGTGTATAATAAAGCCCATTAATGTCCAAAACAGAATATAATATAGCATGAAATAATCAAAAATTATAGATACGTTGGAGACATATCAAGCATCCCCAAGCTTAATTCCTGCTCGTCCTCGAGTAGGTAAATGATAAAAACAGAATTTTTGATGTGGAATGCTACTTGGCATAATTTCAATGTAATTCTCTTAACTGTGGTATGAATACTCAGATCCGAAAGATTCAAGACAAAAGTTTAATATTGACATAAAAATAATAATACTTCAAGCATACTAACTAAGCAATTATGTCTTCTCAAAATAACATGGCCAAAGAAAGTTATCCCTACAGAATCATATAGTCTGGCTATGCTCTATCTTCACCACAGAAAGTATTTAAATCATGCACAACCCCGATGACAAGCCAAGCAATTGTTTCATACTTTTGATGTTCTCAAACTTTTTCAATCTTCACGCAATACATGAGCGTGAGCCATGGACATAGCACTATATGTGGAATAGAATGGTGGTTGTGGAGAATACAAAAAAGGAGAAGATAGTCTCACATCAACTAGGCGTATCAACGGGCTATGGAGATGCCCATTAATAGATATCAATGTGAGTGAGTAGAGATTGCCATGCAACGGATCCACTAGAGCTATAAGTATATGAAAGCTCAACAAAAGAAACTAAGTGGGTGTGCATCCAACTTGCTTGCTCACGAAGACCTAGGGCATTTTGAGGAAGCCCATCATTGGAATATACAAGCCAAGTTCTATAATGAAAAATTTCCCACTAGTATATGAAAGTGATATCATAGGAGACTCTCTATCATGAAGACCATGGTGCTACTTTGAAGCACAAGTGTGGTAAAAGGATATTAACATTGTCCCTTCTCTCTTTTTCTCTCATTTTTTTTATTTGGGCCTTTTCTCTTTTTTTATGGCCTCTTTTTTTTTAGTCCGGAGTCTCATCCCGACTTGTGGGGGAATCATAGTCTCCATCATCCTTTCCTCACTTGGGACAATGCTCTAAAAATGATGATCATCACACTTTTATTTACTTACAACTCAACAATTACAACTCAATACTTAGAACAAAATATGACTCTATGTGAATGCCTCCGGCGGTATACCGGGATATGCAATGAATCAAGAGTGACATGTGAAAGAATTATGAACGGTGGCTTTGCCACAAATACGATGTCAACTACATGATCATGTGAGGCAATATGACAATGATGGAGCGTGTCATAATAGACTGAACGGTGGTAAGTTGCATGGCAATATATCTCGGAATGGCTATGGAAATGCCATGGTAGGTAGGTATGGTGGCTGTTTTGAGGAAGGTATATGGTGGGTGTATGATACCAGCGAAAAGTGCGCGGTATTAGAGAGGCTAGCAATGGTGGAAGGAAGAAAGTGCGTATAATCCATGGACTCAACATTACTCATAAAGAACTCATATACTTATTGCAAAAATCTACAAGTTATCGAAGCAAAGTATTATGCGCATGCTCCTAGGGGGGTAGATTGGTAGGAAAAGACCATCGCTCGTCCCCGACCGCCACTCATAAGGAAGACAATCAATAAATAAATCATGCTCTGACTTCATCACATAACGTTTCACCATACGTGCATGCTACGGGAATCACAAACTTTAACACAAGTATTTCTCAAATTCAAAACTACTCAACTAGCATGACTCTAATATCACCATCTCCATATCTCAAAACAATTATCAAGTATCAAACTTCTCATAGTATTCAACACACTCATAAGAAAAAAAATACTAATCTTGAATGCCTATCATAATTAAAGAAAATTACCATGCTGTTTTGTAGGACTCTCAAAATAATCTAAGTGAAGCATGAGAGAACAATAGTTTCTATAAAACAAAACCACCACCGTGCTCTAAAAGATATAAGTGAAGCACATAGAGTATTCTAACAATTTCCGAATCATGTGTGTCTCTTTCAAAAGGTGTATACAGCAAGGATGATTGTGGCAAACTAACAAATAAAGACTCAAATAATACAAGACGCTCCAAGCAAAACACATATCATGTGGTGAATAAAAATATAGCTCCAAGTAAAGTTACCGATGGAAGTAGACGAAAGAGGGGATGCCTTCCGGGGCATCCCCAAGCTTTGGCTTTTAGGTGTCCTTAGATTATCTTGGGGTGCCATGGGCATCCCCAAGCTTAGGCTCTTGCCACTCCTTGTTCCATAATCCATCAAATCTTTCACCCAAAACTTGAAAACTTCACAACACAAAACTCAGCAGAAAATCTCGTGAGCTCCGTTAGCGAAAGAAAAGAAAACACCATTTCAAGGTACTGTAATGAACTCATTCTTTATTTATATTGGTGTTAAACCTACTGTATTCCAACTTCTCTATGGTTTATAAACTATTTTACTAGCCATAGATTCATCAAAATAAGCAAACAACTCACGAAAAACAGAATCTGTCAAAAACAGAACAGTCTGTAGTAATCTGTAACTAACGCAAACTTCTGGAACTCCAAAAATTCAGCCAAAATAGGAAGACATAGACAATTTGTTTATTGATCATAAGAAATTGGGATAAATATTTTATCACGTTCTGGTGATTTTTAACAATTATTTTCGTGAACAGAAAGTTTCTGGAATTTTCAGCAAGATCAAATAACTATCATCCAAGAAGATCCTATAGGTTAAACTTGGCACAAACACTAATTAAAATATAAAAACACATCTAACCAGAGGCTAGATCAAATATTTATTCCTAAACACAAGCAAAAAACTAAAAAATAAAATTGGGTTGCCTCCCAACAAGCGCTATCGTTTAACGCCCCTAGCTAGGCATAATAGCAAGGATAGATCTAGGTATTGCCATCTTTGGTAGGCAATCCATAAGTGGCTCACATAATAGATTCATAAGGTAATTTTATTTTCTTTCTAGGGAAGTGTTCCATGCCTTTCCTTAACGGAAATTGGAATCTAATATTCCCTTCCTTCATATCAATAATTGCACCAATCATTCTAAGCAAAGGTCTACCAAGAATAATAGGACATGAAGGATTGCAATCTATATCAAGAACAATAAAATCTACGGGCACATAATTCCTATTTGCAACAATAAGAACATCATTAATTCTTCACATAGGTTTCTTAATGGTGGAATCCGCAAGGTGCAAGTTTAAAGAGCAATCATCAAAATCACGGAAACCTAGCAAATCGCACAAAGATTTTGGGATCATGGAAACACTAGCACCCAAATCACACAAAGCATAGCATTCATGATCTTTAATTTTAATTTTAATAGTAGGTTCCCACTCATCATAAAGTTTTCTAGGGATAGAAACTTCCAACTCAAGTTTTTCTTCATAAGATTGCATCAAAGCATCGACGATATGTTTAGTAAAGGCTTTATTTTGACTATAAGCATGTGGAGAATTTAGGACGGATTGCAACAAGGAAATACAATCTATAAAAGAACAATTATCATAATTAAATTCCTTGAAATCCAAAATAGTGGGTTCATTAATATCTAGAGTTTTGATCTCTTCAATCCCACTTTTACCAATTTTTGCATCAAGATCTAAAAACTCCGAATTTTTGGAATGCCTTCTAGGTAAAGGTGGATCATATTCAGTCCCATATTTATCAAGATTCATATTGCAAAACAAAGATTTAATAGGGGACACATCAATAACTTTTAGATCTTCATCTTTATTTTCATAGAAACTAGAAGAACATGCTTTCACAAAACAATCTTTCTTAGCACGCATCCTAGCGGTTCTTTCTTTGCACTCATCAATGGAAATTCTCATGGCCTTGAGAGCCTCATTGATATCATGCTTAGGTGGAATAGATCTAAGTTTCAAAGAATCAACATCAAGAGGAATTCTATCAACGTTCCTAGCTAATTCATCAACTTTAAGCAATTTTTCTTCAAGCAAAGCATTGAAATTCTTTTGCAAATTCATAAACTCCTTAACACTAGTCTCAAATTCAGAAGGCATATTATTAAAATTTCCATAAGAATTGTTGTAGGAATTACCATAATTATTAGAGGAATTACTAGGATACGGCCTAGGATTAAAGTTTCTTCTATACGCGTTGTTACCAAAATTATTCCTACCAACAAAATTCACATCCATAGATTCATTATTATTCTCAATCAAAGTAGACAAAGGCATATCATTAGGATTAGAAGAAACACTTTTATTAGCAAATAATTTCATAAGTTTATCCATCTTTCCGCTCAAAACATTAATTTCTTCTATCGCATGCACTTTTTTATTAGTGGATCTTTCGGTGTGCCATTGAGAATAATTAACCATAATATTATCTAGGAGTTTAGTAGCTTCTCCTAAAGTGATTTCCATAAAAGTGCCTCCCGCGGCCGAATCTAAAAGATTTCTAGAAGCAAAATTCAATCCGGCATAAAAAATTTGTATAATCATCCACAAATTCAAACCATGAGTAGGGCAATTACGTATCATTAATTTCATCCTCTCCCAAGCTTGTGCAACATGTTCATGATCAAGTTGCTTAAAATTCATAATATCGTTTCTAAGAGATATGATCTTAGCGGGAGGAAAATACTTAGAGATAAAAGCATCTTTGCACTTATTCCAAGAATCAATACTATTTTTAGGCAAAGACGAAAACCAAGCTTTAGCACGATCTCTAAGGGAAAAAGAAAATAGCTTCAATTTAACAATATCATTGTCCACATCTTTCTTCTTTTGCATATCACACAAATCAACGAAGCTGTTTAGATGGGTAGTGGCATCTTCACTAGGAAGGCCGGCGAATTGATCTTTCATGACAGGATTCAACAAAGCGGCATTAATTTCACAAGATTCTGTATCGGTAAGAGGAGCAATCGGAGTGCTAAGAAAATCATTGTTGTTGGTATTGGTAAAGTCACACAATTTAGTATTATCTTGAGCCATCGTGTCAAGCAAGCAATCCAACACACGAGCAAACAAGAAGCAAGCGAAAAAGAGGCGAACGGAAAAGAGAGAGGGCGAATAAAATGGCAAGGGTGAAGTGGGGGAGAGGAAAACGAGAGGCAAATGGCAAATAATGTAATGCTGGAGATAACGGTTTGTGATGGGTACTTGGTATGTTGACTTTTGTGTAGACTCCCTGTCGGTGTACAAAAGAAGGGGCGCACCTTTGTACTCCTTTACCTGTGCACGGGCAGTCGGAGCTGCGCCCACGGTCGCACCAAGTAGAACAGGGGAGGTGAACCAAGGCAAAACCGAAGCCCAAGACAGCCAAAGCAACGCCAACACCAAGAACGCAAAGAAGCAGAGGGGCGGAGCAGTTTCCCCCGGCAAGACCCTTGCCGGGGCAGCGCGCCCAAACAACAACAGGGCGAGCCACCCTTGAGCCCACGTCCCCAACACCATCAGCCACGTGGGGCCAGGGCTCGGGGGGCACCTCTGTGGTGGCATGCAGATCTTTGTGAAGACATATTCAAGATCAGATGAGGATTAGAAGACAACGAACCTCTGCAAGATCCTTGCCGAGGAGAGCCACGAGACCCCCGGCAAGATTCTTTCCGGGGACGACAGC